>NC_028451.1:12898036-12899159 GCF_000263155.2 Setaria italica
GGATTTTAGTCAAGTCTGGATGCGTGAAATATAGCTACACCGATTTAACTCTATACGCACCCAGAGATTTCAAAGCTCCCAAGCTCATCTCACTTTTTACAGGCTATATGAGTTTAAGCTCTCTGTTGTGCGAAATCTATGGTAGTGCATGTGACCATCCATGTGAAGCGATAGAGAGTGCACTAATTTATGGTCTAGTTTATATCGATGAAGTTCTAGACTTTAGGATTAGAGACTTAAACTCTCTTGCATATCTCAGGAAGCAAAATGGAGTATGAAATATGTAGTGCATGGATGTACCCTTACCCTTTTCATTTGGATTTGAACATAGTTCTCTCTAAGACCTTAACTATTGATGTTATATATATATATATATATATATATATATATATATATATATATATATATATATATATATATATATATGCCGTGCGTGATTAGGTATATTCCTTGATTAAGCCTATTCTCAGGATCTTTGCGGGTTGGCGAGACCGAAGATTCAGCCCGGTCGTGCTGCTATGCTTGTGACAGTCCTACTCAGTACTCACCGCATGCCTCGCTGGCTCGCTTCAGAACCAGGCCAGCCCGGACTGCACCCTCACCGTCCCCAGCCACGCTCACACAGGACTCAAGCTCTACCGTCTCCCTAGGCAGTTCCACCCGAAGGGAACACTTCTCTGCGCACACAGGGTTCTCCTCAAACGCTGCTACCAGGGCTAACACGAGAACGACACACGCAGAGGTTTCTCCTCTAGGGTCCCTAGCGTAGAGACATCGCCCCATAAGAACGAGCTTAAAGGAAGGCAGGGATGCTACCAGGACAGCTTAATCCATTTCCACGGGACAAGCTTACATGCGGCTTTCCCTTTCGGGACACCCCAAGCACTTAGCACAAACCTTGATTACCTTACAAACCGAGGGACGAGCTCCAACAGCCTCCCTTTATTCTAGTAGTGGTAGTACAGAGGTGGAGTAATACAGCGGTAGATTCTAAAATATGGTGGCTAATTCTTTTTCTCTCAGAGAGTGGTGGTGGATGTCTTCATGAGTGGAGTGTGGGTGGAGGTCTTCGGTGGTGGAGTGTGTCTTCATGATTCTTGGTGATGCTCTGGCGCTTTCGTGT
>NC_028451.1:12900591-12916645 GCF_000263155.2 Setaria italica
CACAGGACAATTATTGAGGAGCGGGGAGCCGTCCAAGTGTCCAGGCAACAGAAGAGGAGAATAGTTGAAGGCACCAGAAGCCTTAAGCACGAAGCAACTCCAGAAGCCTTTGCCGCGACTATAAAAGGAGGTACCGGGTGAAGCATTGGAGAAACACACTATGACATCAAGGAAGACATCAACCACATCACCACCAGAGCACCAGAGCATCACCAAGAATCACGAAGACACACTCCACCACCGAAGACCTCCACCCACACTCCACTCATGAAGACATCCACCACCACTCTCTGAGAGAAAAAGAATTAGCCACCATATTTTAGAATCTACCGCTGTATTACTCCACCTCTGTACTACCACTACTAGAATAAAGGGAGGCCGTTGGAGCTCGTCCCTCAGTTTGTAAGGTAATCAAGGTTTGTGCTAAGTGCTTGGGGTTTCCCGAAAGGGAAAGCCGCATGTAAGCTTGTCCCGTGGAAATGGATTAAGCTATCCTGGTAGCATCCCTGGCTTCCTTTAAGCTCGTTCTTATAGGGCGATGTCTCTACGCTAGGGACCCTAGAGGAGAAACCTCTGCGTGTGTCGTTCTCGTGTTAGCCCTGGTAGCGGCGTTTGAGGAGAACCCTGTGTGCGCAGAGAAGTGTTCCCTTCGGGTGGAACTGCCTGGGGAGACGGTAGAGCCTGAGTCCTGTGTGAGCGTGGCTGGGGACGGTGAGGGTGCAGTCCGGGCTGGCCTGGTTCTGAAGCGAGCCAGCGAGGCATGCGGTGAGTACCGAGTAGGACTGTCACAAGCATAGCAGCACGACCGGGCTGAATCTTCGGTCTCGCCAACCCGCAAAGATCCTGAGAATAGGCTTAATTAAGGAATATACCTAATCACGCACCCGCGCGTGCTCGTATCCCCTGAAAGCGACCCCGAATAGTAGCTCAATAGTGCGCAATAGTAAGTGAATAGTGGCTGAATAGTGCCGCCACGTTTAGGTGCTCCACCCACTCCCGGTGAGTGCTCGGGCACTATTCATATTCCCGAATTTGAATAGTGAGCTGAATTTAAATAGTGCCGCGAATTTGAATAGTGTTCGCCGAATTTGAATAGTGCTGTGAATAGTAACTCGAAATTTGAAATCCGAAATTTTTCAAAGTCGCTCGTTCCCTCGCCCTCGATCGAGATTAACTGGTATCAGAGCCGAGGTTGTTAAAATTTGTGTTTTTGAGGGTTTTTCTATATTTAGTCAAGATATTTGAATTAGCTGTTACAACCTTAAGTAAGTGTTTTGCTTTTGATGGAAAGTTTAGTTAGCAAGATTCATCACTATGAACAAAAGTTAAATAAAATACCTCATGAATATAATACCTCTATGTTGAGTGAATGGCCTGCTATTAGAGAGAAAGAAGTTTATTTTATTAGGATGTTATATAAGTTAAAAAAGGATAAAGATCTTTATGACGAAAAAATCAACTCTCAATTAATAAAAGAGCAAAAAGCTAAGGTGAAACCAGTAAACCTTGAAAGCCATAAAGCAAAAGAAGTTCTGCAAAGTGATATCATGAAATATTCCACTATTGATAAAGAAGCCCAAAAGAAGGTTAATGAAAGGTATCTTTTAGAAAGCTATGAAGAAGAAGAAAATAATGTGCAGAGTCACAATGATTTTATAAACTCTCTTGGTGAAAAGGAAATACATAATATAGAAAATGCTATGGATGCGCTAGAAATAAAAGATGAAGAAACAAGTGATTCAAAAGAAGCTAGAACTGAATTAATGGATCAAGGAGATTGTGAGCATGATTGGATAAAAGGAAGAGGTGATTATAATATCAAATGTGCTTTTTGTATATATTATCCTAGTCAAGATAATAGATTTACATGTAGTGTATGTTTAAAATAATGTAGTGTATGTTTAAAATAAGCTTGTGCTTCATGTTTAAGGAATGCTAATCAGAAATGGAGACAAGAAATAGAAATAGTAGCAGAAGATAAAATACTAGCAAGTAGAGTTAGAAATTTAGAAAATAGAGTAAATATCTTAGAAGCTGAGTTGGAAGATCTAAGAAGTAAAATAGAATTTAATAAGATTGAAGGAAATGTTAGTGGCAACACTGAGTTTAAAGATCAAGCCATAGTTGATAAAAATAATGATAAGGCTATACAATTAAAAGATGCTATAATTAATTTTGGCAGCAAGTACATAGTTAGATTACCATTTAAAGAAATTGTAGGAATAAGAATACCTGTAAAGGTAAAATTAACACCTACCATCACTTATAAAATATTAGCATTAGAAGATACTGGTTGTACAAAAAATATTATACATGATAAATATTTTGCAAGATGCCCAGAGATAGTACATACAATAGCTCGTTCTTATGGGGCGATGTCTCTACGCTAGGGACCCTAGAGGAGAAACCTCTGCGTGTGTCGTTCTCGTGTTAGCCCTGGTAGCGGCGTTTGAGGAGAACCCTGTGTGCGCAGAGAAGTGTTCCCTTCGGGTGGAACTGCCTGGGGAGACGATAGAGCCTGAGTCCTGTGTGAGCGTGGCTGGGGACGGTGAGGGTGCAGTCCGGGCTGGCCTGGTTCTGAAGCGAGCTAGCGAGGCATGCGGTGAGTACCGAGTAGGACTGTCACAAGCATAGCAGCACGACCGGCTGAATCTTCGGTCTCGCCAACCCGCAAAGATCATGAGAATAGGCTTAATCAAGGAATATACCTAATCACGCACCCGCGCGTGCTCGTATCCCCTGAAAGCGACCCCGAATAGTAGCTCAATAGTGCGCAATAGTGAGTGAATAGTTGCTGAATAGTGCCGCCACCCATAGGTGCTCCACCCACTCCCGGTGAGTGCTCGGGCACTATTCATATTCCCGAATTTGAATAGTGAGCTGAATTTAAATAGTGCCACGAATTTGAATAGTGTTCGCCGAATTTGAATAGTGCTGTGAATAGTAACTCGAAATTTGAAATCCGAAATTTTTCGAAGTCGCTCGTTCCCTCGCCCTCGATCGAGATTAACTGGTATCAAAGCCGAGGTTGTTAAAATTTGATTAAGCCTCCGCTATTCGGTACCCAGGGTACAAAATAGGTTTATTCTGTACCCGAGTCCCTCGGCGCACCAGCCCCCGCACGGTCGACCGACCCTCCCTAGCGCGTCTGTTTTTTTCCTCCCCGCGCTGGCCGTCCCCGCACGAGTCCGGTTTTTTTTTCCCACGTCCGATTTTTTCCCACGCGCTACCTCACGGTCCCCATTTTTCTTCCGTCGCGTGCATGTTAGTCATGAAGATGCGTATTTTTTCCCCCGAGACTTGTGGCACAGGTTGACTGTTTGGAGTGGCTTGGTAGATTCGGTCTTGACAAAATGTTGGCACATTGGTTGATACGCATGGGATTAGATTAATTGGGTCTGTATGAGTATTAGATTAATTTTTTGTACATCAGCAATTCGAGTAATTGGTTCTGGACGCGTTGGACCAACACATAGTTTCTCGCAGACTCGCACATAAATTCGCTAGCCGGTCACAAACACTTAAAAATGCTATTGACACGTTGGCCCAGCACGTCGTTATGATTGCAATATACATCACGAATTTTTACCGATCTTTATGACTGCAGGATATATTACAGTTTGGTAGGGCTATTTTCACTCAAAGGGTACCCGTCTTTATGATTACGAGCTAAATGTATGAATAAAATAATAAAGGATTATCATCTAGAAAATAATTTATATATCTTGAATTTAGAATCTAGCCGGTGACTGATTGGCGTACAAGTGAAGGAACAAACAACAAGTGTATGATGGTCTTCGCCTGCATGAGGCATGAGATACGATTTCTTTGGAAGCCATCATCATGCCATAAGAAGGGTTATGAAGGATCACATTACAGTCATTACAGTCGGAAAGACATGAACATCACGCCAGAAATAATTTTATACAGTTCCCTTGAGATATTTCAACCTTCACAATCATCTGAGCTTGTTGGATGTCTTCCATAATGCAAACAAATGTCAAGCTTGTTTGGTCAAACAAATCTGCTCTAATGTGAACTTGCTAGCTATCGATTTGTCATAATGACCACACAACCATTATGAGCATACTGTTCAGGTGTCGTCTCACGTCTAAGGTGTCCTAAGCAAAGTAACTGACCGGAACATCAGCCTGTAAATAAGATCCATGAGCAATTGAGTGTTCATCAGCTGAACTGAAAATGTAAATTATTTAAGTCAAACTACTCAGGCCCAAAGGTATTTCCATGCACCAGAGATTTCTTAATTTAATGGCTTAACAAGAGATCCTTGAGAGTAAAATGGTTGGCGTATATATCAACTTGAATGCCCAATCGAGCTTTACATGATTAAAATTGCTTTTGTGAGTTCTCATAGTCATCCGAGATTTTCTTTACTGTGGAATATAGTTGCATAATCCATAGCATTAAAACATACAAAAACCAAAAAAAAAACCTACATGCTCATAATTCTCTGTGGCTAGAATAAATAGATATACTAAATAACCCCATATCAACAAACGTTAAAATTTGTCAAGAAATATAAACATGCATATGTAAATGCAGTGATTGTTCAGTATACTACAAGTTGACAAATATTTCTTAGAAATTCAAATGCATGTATCTTTTATTGGAGAAGATCGCCAAAGAAAGATCTCCCCGATGGCACTCTGTCAAAGAATGCTACCAAAAACTGCTTGGTACATAGAAGTCAAGGGACCAACAAAATTTTCACACAGAAACGTACAACGTGAGCAAAGATTGACCAATTAACTCAACAGGTTCTGCATCCTAACTCAAAATTAGAGAAAAATGATCAATCCTAGAAACAAACGAACAAAGATAAAGCAGAAGGTTGGACAGTAGTGCACGGTCTAAATGCCGGACAATGTGCATCAAATTGAAAAGTAAGGCAGCAGGTTGGAATGATGAAGTATGCAACTGTTCATCAAATTGACAAGATAAAGTGGCTTTCTATATTTGGAGATAAACATCTGAGCAATAGATAAATGGTCTTGCAGCAAGCAAAGTGGCATGCATAAGCGGATACTGACATTTCAGAATACATAAGTACGCATATGGACAGTAATTTTCATCAGATCTGGGATTTATGAGCAACTGATATGTCACACAAGCAATTGTACTAAGCATGCCATAAAGTGTAAGAATCAGAAACCTAAAATCTGAAATATCAGCAGCTACATATAAAGATAAGGGTAGATATATTGATACCGCATATTATGCCCACTGTTTAATAGGTGCAATCTTAGAAGAGATACTAACCAAAAGCCAAATGGGAGCATACTGACAAATGAAGCAAATGAAACTTCCACCTTCAGGCCAATAGGCCATGGCATACCAAGTGAAAATTCTATATAGTGGGAGAGAAAACCAACAGATAGTTGCAAGCATTCTAATTATGGATTTAACTGCACAGCACCAACTACAAAAGAATATGTCTTTTTTAAAAAAACAAGAAACGTCACCAAATGAGTGGTCTTTACGAAAAAAAATAAGAAAACAAAACTAAATTCTTCATGACAGATAACAGAGAAAACAATCACATCTTCTATCTGCTGGAAACATCGCACTTCTATCACCATGGAAAGAAACAATATCATTTAAATTAACGATAGATATCACTCAGTTCTTCATCTGAAATAATTATCAGCTGGTCCAGGGGCTGAAAGATTTGATTGGATCGATATGAAATGACCCTGGAAAGCATATAGTCACTACTTGTAACTTGATTAAATTGGCACCAGCAGCTATACTTATTGGCTATTGCACATAATCACACTGAGGGACATGTGAGATGGTAAGGTAAAAAAAAAAACCTTTATTCTAGATGTACTGCTGGGTTGTATCCCCTTTTGCCTTGATTTTTCAATGTTATATCTGGGATAATTTGTATTGCAAACATGAACCTGTCAGCACGACAGCATCACAAGGAAAAGGGGATTAGCATGCATGCAAGAATCTACACAAAAACAACAGAGAGGCAATATGGTTACAAAACAACAATTACCATGCAGAAGGATTATCGGAGGAAATAAGATCCACCTCTCCAGTGGTGTTAGATCTACACAAAGGAGCATAAATTAAAATTGGAAATAGGATTAATTGAACAAAAATCACAGGCAAGATCAATTTCATCAGAAGAATTCCTGACCTCATGCAGTCTCAGCAGCATGCCATCATGGATGCCTTCCAGCATAATTGACCAGATACGGCCGCGCATGCCCCAGCAACATTCGTGTGACACAAATCCAAAATCTTCCAAAATTGACAGAATCAGAAACATTTTTATGCATCCAAATCAGTTTCACCAACATCAAACACAGCTGCTCACCTGATTGCCGAGAGTGTCGTTGTTGCCACATATGCTTGCGTCTGCACGGATGAGGCACAAGAACCTGGGTACACGCAGAAGCTGATGACCATGAGTGAAGAACGAGTAGGTGAGCGTGCTGTTAATGGCATGAATACCAGCGGAGAGAAGGCATCTAGCAGTAGCACGTATGCCTGAACTCCATAGGAAACAAATCCAAAAACATCCGCATGCACATAAGCACAAAAGTTTTGAATCTTTGAACTAGATTTTGGATGGGGGCACATAGATTGCACTAACCTGGAGCTCCCTTCGTGATGGAGGGCATCTCCGGAGCCACTGAGCACTCGCCGCCCGCGAGTCATGAGGAGGAAGCAGCCGCGGCCGTGTCGTCGCACGGAGGGGATTGGTGCCGCGCCGGATCATCGCCACTCCACCGGCGAAGAAACTAGGAGCGTCAACCACACACCATGGGCATAGCAAGATAACACGGATGAGATTTTCTACGCAGAAAAATCAAAAATTTTGGGAGGCCATCCGCATCACCGCAATGCATACCTGCCCTCACGGATCTAGAAGGGGAGCGCACAGCCGTACCGCCGCTCGCCTGGAGGACGGAGCCCCCGCCTCGATTTGGTTGTCAGGTCAGCAAATCCGGTTCGCCCTCACGCCCACGACGAGGATCCGGCCGGGAGGTGGCCCTGTTGTCCGCCGTAAGGGGAAGGAGACCGCAACCGTCGTCACGTGGAGGGGGATGGCGCCGACGACCGTCACCGACCGACCAGCTCCCGCAGCTTGTGGCACCGTCCATTAGGCCCACCCTCGGATCTGGGTGACAGGGAGGGGATAAGGAAGCGGCCGCCGCAACACTACCGCCGGAGTGCCGGGAGGGGCGGAGGCGGTGCTGCGAAGGGCCTGGAGGCGGCGGCGGTGTGGAGCAGAGCACGAGAGGGACGGGGAGAGATGCGATCGCGGTCTCGCGGAACTGCAAATGCAGTTTGTAGGCCATGATCTCCGGCTCCCCGCCGTAGAAAAAAAAATAGCAAAAAAAACCGGTGCGGGCGGCGGACCGGAGGGGCTCAGTCTAGGTTCGGCTCCACGGAGCGACCCGGGTACAGAATAGCTTATTCTGTACCAGGGTATTATTTAGTGTGTGTGTATATATATATATATATATATTTCATTGCACATACAATATTCTCTGAGGGTTGGATCTAAATGGGTTGATACTTATGAGACTTATATTTAAATAGGTTGATACATGACAGAACCACATTTTAAAAATTTGGCGTGAAAATGGTACAAAATTTTGGTAGGAACGGCATTTCCAGGGATGGGTGGAAAATAATTTGTTTCCAGGAGTAGACATGTTACCAGCTCCTACAAATAACTATTTAGCTGTGAAAAGCTGGAGTGGGTAGCGCACACGCCCCTGCAAATGTTGTTTGAAACCGTTTTTGTAGTAGTGCATGCCTAGGAATAGTAGTGGTCTGCTTATCTCTTGCTCAAATAAATCTTGCGAGATCCTATATTTGCTAAGTATATCCGCGATTTAGCATAAAAAAGATACTTTTTTTGTCATCAGCTAAATCTTGCTCAAGTTGTTTTCTTTATTTTTTAGTCAAGACAAATCAATAAGTGATCTCCGCAAGATTTACTTCCTCCGTCTGGAAATACAAGGTATCTCAAAGATTTTAGGACATATTAGCAGGAATAGCAAAAGATGCATGTACCCCTAAATTATAGGTGGGAAGTTGTATTGTCTGGCTCTTTTAATGACAAAATTGCATATAACAAGAAATTAATTTTTAGTAATAATCCACTAATCAGCCATCCTTAATTCAATTCTGGGTATAATTAAATGAGCAATCATCCAAATGTACTTATAATGCCTTGTATTTGAGGATAAATTTTAAACTCTTGAATGTCTTGTATTACAGGATGTAGCAAGTACTCCCCTATACAAAGAGTAGAACTGAATCTTGCCTTGCAGCCGCTTCCACCGCGCACCTGCGAGAGAACCCAAGGTTGATTCCGCTTACCCATGTTGGGGACATTGGCTAAGCGATTGCATCGTGAACCGGGAGAGGGCGAGAGGCAGCACGGAGCAGGTGTTTGGGGCGGCTACAGGTTCGACAGGTTAATGATAATTTGGAGGAAGAATGCAAGGGTGAAGACTGTGCAACGGTATTTTAGGGAAATGATAAAAATAATTGACCTGTAGGATTTTGGACGAGTAGTATTTTAACAAAAGTGACGGAAGCTACGACGACGAATAATATGGGACGGAGTGAGTACACATGAACCCATCCAACATCTCATACAAAGCAGAAGAGATAACATCTGAAACAATGATCAACGAAACAACTTTCCTTCCAAACCCCACGGAATAGAGGTGTTGGGCTGCAACAGCAGGCGCACAGCAGAATTTGTTTACTCCAGCGCAAGATAACAGTCGGGATAAAATTTGATTTGTTGGAAACGTCCCTACACACGGTCACAGCAGACCTCATTTGAGCAGACAGGAAGAGGTAGAAAATGCCAACGGATTCCAATTGTGTGCCTGATTTCTACATTGAGCGACACTCGGATTGACTCCGAGACATAAAATAAAGATGCATGTAAACAGGTCCAGATGGAGAGATTAGTATTAGCTCAAGCTTAAAAACCACACATTAAATGTAGGTACATCAAAAAAAGACAATAAACCATTTATATCTTACATAGCATACAAGCTCAAACTAATACAAGTACTTAAGACATGCCAACTCGAACAAGCTCCAGTGAAGTAGAGCAAAGACTACTTGAGCACGCATTTAGGGCAGCCATCAGCTACGACTTCTTGTTTGTCATTCATATCATCCTCCTCCACATCACTTGGATCAAACCAATATGGATCAGGCACTGGCCACCTGTTATTCAGTAATTTACAACCAAACGTACTATGATCAGCAACTTTATAATGCAACTTCAATAGCAATGAGATGTATCAGCTTACTCATTTATTGGTTCCTCATCTCCACGGACAGTGTCCCCGAAACTAAACTCTGTAGTTCTGTGAAATACACAGAAAAATAGATTTAATAAAACAATTATGCTTGATAGAACATCCTTCAACTAGTTTATTCAAATGTTAACCAAAGCTTACAGCTAAGTGCAAAATAAACTGAATACTTGTTCAAACAGGCACAATAACCAAAATAAAAAAAGAAATCTAGACATACTTAAAAAAACAAATATATACATACTTTTTTGTCTTCAAACATTCCAGGATTCTACAGAGATCTTCATAATCCATGTACGGGGTTCCTATTTTCTCACAATTGTAGCACATTCCATGAAAGTTCATGCCAATAAAATTACCATCAACATCAACAAGGGGCCCTCCAATCCCCACCTAACCAGGTTACAAAGGGGTTGTCAGTTGTAATGCAAAGAATCTCAGTACATGATGTGATAGGTTAGTTAAACTTATATTTACTTCCCAACATGTTTAAAGTGGGAAAAATAAGATCAACACTACCTTACTGATTTTACATGTGGAGTAACAAAGAACTTTGCAATCAAGCGAGCTTGACCCCAGAGTTAGTTTCCCACTTGCAGCCATTAACGTGCCTGATTGGAAGATCCGCCCAACAGCTACTACCGTAGAATTATTTACCAGAGAATCATGAAGATTCACAGGACGCTTCTCAAGATTCATAGGACAAAGAGCACGGTGATTATCAACACTGACTACAGCAACATTGTAATGTAAACTATAATGTTTCAATGTCCCTATTACTCTGCACTTTTTGCTTGGGAGCAACACATCAATCTGCAAACAATACAATGAAACTTAGGTTGTATCTAGAAACAAGGATCACAATATAGTCAGGAGCACTAACCCTCAGGTCCTCAACGATCTTATTTGGATCATTACGATCTCTAATCAAGCTTGCTGAAGTAAGAATTTTCGGATACTCATCATCATAGTCAATAAAAACTCCAGTGCATGCAAAAAACCTTGTTTCTCCTGGACACCACGATTCTGATCATCAGCAAATGATGACCAAACACAAATATGAAATAGTAAATAGCACATTACTGCAAAATCACCTTTGAAAGAAGCAAGTGCCACAACATTTCGAGATATCTCAGAAGAAACTCTTTTCCTGAATACACCCCAAACACCTTTAGGATATAAATCACCAAAAGGATCTTCACAAGTATTAACCAAAATCATGCCACCTGAAAAATGATGCATGGTATAATACTAGAGGTACAACAGGGCTGTACAAAGGCTCAATGCAGGATAACTAAGAAAATGTACAAGCCACTCACGATTGACCATAGTCCTTGATGGAATAGGATAACCCAAAGAATTCAGATCCTGAAATTGTTCCTTGTCAACAACATCATATGCTGGTACAACATGGTCAAGTGATTAGAAGTAGCACATACTAAGTCTAAGTAAAATTTGCAACAATCAAATATACCCATAAGCACCTCATCTCATCTCAAGGAATCAATGATGGTCATGGTGTGCTCTATGCACAATCTAGATCTTCTGTAAATGGATTTATGTAGACATGTGAATGCAATATTTAATAGCATCCTATTGCCCTATATGCAATTATGCATGTGTCTACGTACGAGCCAATTGATGATAAAAATTTTAAGGCAGAGTAATGTTACTTTTCAAAATTAGAATCCGTGGAATATCAATTGAGATACATCACATTGCAAGGGCACCATGCTAGCATGGTAAAAATGTTGACTGATTAGCGTACGCTAACAGAAAATCACAACTTAATAAAGAAAAGGTTAAACTAGTTAATGGTTATCATGGAAGTACATAAGCTACTTTGCACTACTAATGGTGATGGATTGCACAATAAAGACATTTGATCGGTCATGCTCACCTTTAGGATGGAAGTAAAGTTCCCCCCTGCAGAAGAACATCAACATGAGCACTAGCACCAACACTAAGTATCAACCAAGCACAATACAATGCCACCATGGTGGCAGAGTTGTAGGAAAGGAAAAGATAATAGAGATGAGTTACGATGGACACTTCAAAAACTTTTAGTGTATAGTCTGAACAAAAAAACTCACATATTTTGAATAAGACATAAGCTTCAATACTGACACAGGATGACAGGAATATAGCTACTCTAAAAAAAAATGCAAACTGTGACAGATACCAATAGCACAACTGGTCCATTGGCAGTTATCTTTAGGTAGAGGTACCAAAGAATTTTGTTGTTATTAGGGATCAACATTAGGAACTGCAACAAATGCACAAAGAAACTACAAAAAGGAATAAAGCTAACAAAACAGCTTACCTTTTAGTCTCATACCAACCATTCATGCCAACATAGCGAAATACCCCCCTTGATGTTGACCGTTCGAGAAATATTCTCCTTGGCAAGAAATAGCAGTGGTTCATGCCAACAAAATTTCCATCTATATCAAAAAATGCCGCCCCTAACGAATTCTAGAAAAAGAAAGAGTAACATGGATTTCACTGGAACAAAATAAAATGATCTGAAACAAGAGTTACTCCCCACTTTATCCCCAATTACTTGTAAATGCTTAGAAATGTATAATATCTTTAAAGTATGTTCCATTGCAAATCTAACCAATACAGAACCCATTCAACTTTATTGTACAGTTTAAAAGAACTTAGAAGCCAAACTATAGTCAATGGTGTTAAATAGAAGTAAACCAAGAGTAACACCATTTTCTATAGAATATGAGATGTAGCATTTCTAACCAAAGATTAACCCATATGAATGCAACTGTACCTCAGGGGAACGAGAGAATATAAGAAATTCTCTATCTTTAGATCCACGTGATATTTCCCCACTTGTTGCTATGAATTCGTCATAGACACGCCCTACAGCTATTAGCTGCTTACAGGGCACAGATTCCATCCCAGGATTAAGATGTATGCAATAAACATTAAGGGGGGACAAGACTTTGACAACAGCAAGTTGACAGTCAGAATCATATTCGTCCAGATAGCCTGTGGCAACATTTCCTTCATAGTACACTTCGATCTATAACATAAAGCATAGGAAATATTAAGGAATGACCATAGTTATCTTAAGTACACAATCAAAAATTAATGATTAGCAGCACCAACCTCTTCTTCATAGTCGCACGTCTGAAGAACACTAACCAACTTTCCAGTTGTCACAAACTTTGTGACATTGTTCTGGCATTCTATGGCAATACCAGAGAATGGAAACCGAAATCCGCGTGCTACAGAAGATCTTAATTTACATCATTCATAATTAACAATGTTTAAACATATATTTCGAAAAGTAAGGATACAGCAGCATAATCACCATTCAAAACAAGTGAGACAACACTTCTACGAAGATTTGATGCAACGTCTTCATGCAGCTGACTCCAAATATCTTGATTGTCCCCAAGTAAGTCAGTCAAAGAAACACAGTACAACAGAGATGTGAGTCATCAAATAGAGCTGCAAAAAAAATGTAGAGAAAAAGGAAGAGCCAGCAGACCTGAGATCGATGACTCTCCATCACTGCGAGTTCTTTTTTTCTTTTTTGAGAAAACACCTCTCTTCCCCTTACTTGCTGACATCTTTCCAGCACTAATAAAGAACTAAAGGTCAACTCTAGGTTACAACAAGCAAAGCATCAATGCAAATCCATGGCTGAACAGATAATGAAAGGGCCACTTTAAAATTATAGCCAATGCTGTTGGTTCTCTATCCAACAAATGTTTACTGTAAGCCTCAAAATCAACTTCAATAAAGCAAACAAAAGGCATTAATTCACTGGTTGTTAGTTTCTCACTTCTCAAATAATATCGACCAGTAGAAAAATGCAGTTCACAACCATGTTCAACCCAACCCTGAGAAGTATAAGCAAAGTGATAACTAGGTCGGCTACCAGGTAAGTGAAATCGATGGGAAGCTGCTCAGTAATGCGATATAGGTACCAACCTGCCCTAATAAACTAATCAACCATGAAAAGCCAAATACAAGGTCAATGAAGCCATCATACTCGAACTAAGAAGGCCTCATTTTTTTAACAGATTCAAACAGCAAGAGAAGCAATCCGACAAATTGACGATTCAAGAAATAAGTCCTAAGCTAATGTTGATTTTCCAAATTTGGCGTTGGCGGCGTCCTGAAGAAATAATAAACCCACAATCCAACCATAGCACGCAGATCAAAGAGTTCAAGAGAAACCAGAAAAAATTTCAGTTCCGAACGAAAAGACGAGTTAAGATATGAGCTTGTCATATTTTCCTATAAAGGAGCTTGTCATATTTTCCTATAAAGAATGGTATGTTGATTCAGCAAACATGTTCAGCCAGGCCAATCAGAGCTAAGGTACATAATATTTGTGCTCAAGAACAACAGCCTAAAACTGCAAACATAGAGCTAGTTATACTACGATATGTTGATATGGTATTACTGCAAAGTTAGCTTGCAATTCTTGTGAATCATGGCAGGAAAAATGTAAACAAACAGATTTGGCATATTTAACCTTTGAAATTAAAAGCAATAAAAGTTACAGGATTAGATATACTAGTACACGATTATATTGGAAGCACTTTGAGACCAGTAGAGAAATTATGTATGTTGAGTCATGAGAAAAGTGCATAATGCTGTACAATGGATCCAAGTAAATTATGTTTTGCAACGGAAATGCAAGTAAACAGATCCAATTGCTGCCTCAGTTGACCTGAGACTATTGCAAGTGTAGTGCCCAGATCCTAGTGGTTGCCAAAACCAACTCAATGCTACTAGTGGTGTGGTCAGGTAAGGTTCTAAAGTAATTTATACTAATCCTGTGAGGTCGTGAAGATTAAACTAATGCAATAGATACTGATCTAACAACTCGATTTTACATCTAGCTGTTCAAGTCTCTGAATAGAGCATGTACAGACAATTGCCAAAGCTCTATTGTGCTGAGCATGTACATATTTGCTAAATTGGAAATCAGATCTCTTAAGCAAAGTTTTGTGCTGAGCAAAACCAAAACCCTAGGACCCAGGAACGGTTTATAATATAAGTACATGTGTATGTTGTGTGACAGTTGGGGTTTTCCCCACTTTCATTTCTCACCTCCCAGGTTTATAATATAATTAAGTTAAATTTCTTGTAGTGCAAACTCGTACTTCATAATTCCTAGCTAAACAACACAGGGTACTAAATTAAGTTAGCACTGCCATCTCGAAGAAATGCCGTCACAGAATCAAGGATACTAGGGACTGCAAAAAGAGATAGCACTCAATGCTTGTTACTCTTGAACAAGAATATCAATTGACAGAAAATACAAATGAGATGGCACTCAACACTTTCTCCTCTCAATGAAGATTATGAATTGGCAGAAATCACAAATTTGAGGCTGCACCACGCTAACCAAACAAGAAAGAGGTGAAGATCAACATGCATGCCATGGATCTAGCAATTCAACATGCTAACCATACAAAACACAGATCTGTCTAAATCACTTTACCTAAACATCAAATCAAGGAAGCTTATGACTCAATTGGCAACAGAAGTAGATCAAACAATAAGCACAGCATAGATCAAGAAGGGGCTGGCCAGCCTGTGGCAAGGAGAGGCGCGCTGGTACATGAACGAAGCAGGAGCGTACGAGTACCTCCTGACTCCTGGTCGTTTTGCTGCCCTCCTCTTCCTCTTCGCCTACAGATCCTTTTCCTCCCCTGCAGATCCTCCTAAAGATTCTCCTCTCCCCGTGCAGATCCTTCAATTTTCCTCGTTCTCCTTCGATTGCCCTGCAGAAGAACGGATCTAGGGTTACAGGAGAAGAGGGTTTGAGAGAATGATGGGAGAGAGATCCATGACTCTGTACCGGCGACGATATGAGATGCAGCAGACGCCACCTCTGAAGTGCTCGCGGGGAGATAGAGGCACGGCGAGCGGCGGCGCACTCCGCGCTGGAGACGAGGTGGAGCGACGGGAAAGAGGAGGGCGGTATCCTGATGCGATACCGGGCAGGGAGGGGGTAATAATAATGGATTAATAATCGGATAAATTTGGATTTTTACCAACATAAATAATGGGTTTCGCAAAATTGCCACTGCAAACATGGATTTCGCGGAAATCACCACTTAAAACGTTTGACACCTTGTTTTGCTTGCCATTTTCTCACTCTCATTGACTTTTAGAGCGACCACTTCACTTCAAAAAAACTAGCTCCACCCCACTAGCTCCACACTTTCCTAGCTCTACTCCACCAATTTCAGAAAAATATGGAACTGCTGCACGTGTTTGGCTGGTGGTAGTGCTCCAGCTTCAAAAACATAAACAAGTGTTATGAAAAGTCTATTTTACCTTTTGTGAACGGGCCCACATGTCTATCTCTTCTCCTTTCTCCCCTTTATCCTCTCACCATGTCAACTAGAAAATTAACTTTCATTTCCCAAGATTGTACGATCAGATCAGCGAACCAAATCAAATACGGCCTCTCACCGCTGAACTATGCTAATTTAGTAGCTGGACAAATATTACCGCAACCGATGAAAAAATTGGTGGCACTTATGCCGAAGAAATGGCAGATCAGATTTGATGGATCAACCAAAAATTTACAGGGGCCTGCCCGGCACGGCCATCGTTTATCAGATCATCATCATGCATATCAAGAACCGGAGTCTTACAGGCGGCGCATGGGGAGAAGTAGACCCAGGCCCCGTTTGGTTATTTTGCTTATTTTTAGCACGTGTCACATCGAA
>NC_028451.1:12916745-12972156 GCF_000263155.2 Setaria italica
GTATCGCCGTTTAGGCTCCACTTTATGTAATGGGTTTTGTAAATAGTCTACGTTTAATACTTTTAATTAGTATCTAAACACTCGATGTGACGGGTACTAAAAATAAGCAGGAGAAACCAAACCAGGCTCTAGCTCGTAGGCGCCACGTTGCTGCCGCCCCTGCCGAGCTGCTGCCGCTCCTTCTTGTGCACGTTCTGGTGGTCGCCCAGCGCCTGCGAGTTGGTGAACTCGCGACAGTAGTACTGGCACTCGTACTGACAGCGGAGGTTCTTCGGTTCCCAAAAACATGAGCCCGAAGGCCATGCCCGACGGGGGCGGTGCGATGGCGCGCAGGAGGTCGGGGGCGGCGCGAGGAGCAAAATGAATCTGAGTCTCAGCAAAATAGAAACGAAGGGTAAGTTGGGTAACCAGTGGTAATGGTGGGTAAATACCCACCAACTCCACGAGGAGATTTGAAAAGGGGATTTTTGGAGCACCTCTTGAGGTACTCCACAAAAAATGTGGATCTACCCCCTAACTCCATGTTTTTCCTGGAGTCGGAGTTGCTGGAGCTAGACGTGTTTGGTTGCGAATTTTTTAGAGTTGGTGAAGTGGAGCAATTTTTCCTGAAGTGGAGTGCTCCCAAACAGACCCTTAATTTCTTTTATCATTTACAAGCACAAGAAATGATCAAAGTGCTCTTTTCCTATGTGCACGTACGTACCTGATTGGTCTCGGTTTGGATCACTCCAATTGAGGGGTTCTCCAGTAGAGAACGCGCGTCGCCAGCCAGGACGGCTCCCCTGGTCACCACCAAAGAGGCCTCCCGTGATCACCGCCAGGATGGTTTGCCCGATCATAGCCAAGAATCATCCATTGGCATGTGCAATTCTATTGAGCTGTCAAACTTACAAGCACTCAGCAGGAATCAATTGCATTTATCCAATCCTGAAAACTACAACTTCGATAATAATCACTTCGCTCCTGCTCTTGCTCCTGCATAATTCCTACAAACTACATTCAATCATGAAAACGACAACTGAAGTACAGCAGCAAGTCTTCGACCCCTCCTTAAGCATATGCAGGTTTTCAATTTCCTTTGCAAAGCCAATACATCAATGTAAATACGTCGCAGCCAGTGGCGGATCTAGGACCGGGCTGGGGAGCTGCAGCCCAGGTCCAGTACAATGTAGCTAAAGAGAAAATAAAGGTCCAAGAAGCCTGCATTATCCTAGGATTTGACACAAAGCTACATGGCCCACGTTATTTAGCATGTGTTCAGCCCGGGGCGCAGGACGTTTCTAGGTCTGCCCCTAGTTGCGGCCTTCAATTTTCTCTGCAAAGCTATCCCTCCGGAACAACTTCCTTCATGCCCTGTACCTGGGTTTCAGGCTGCCGATTTCAGGCTGCCGAGGCACTAGTTGCCAGGCACCATCGCGCACCCAGACAACATGTTGCTCCCTCGCGCCATCCCATGTGCCTCCGCGCCGCGCTCCTTGCCTACAACAGCGGCGATGGCCAGCGGGCAAGCGAGCGGCCAGTAGGCGGACGGTGGCTGCTAGCTGGTGCACAGGAAGGTGGATAGGCAAGAGGATGGCGGTCAGTGGATGAGTGGGTGGGCACCGGCGGACTGCCCGCCGGTGGCGATAGATACCACAACAATTTTTCCGATTGATTTAGGGCCTGTTTGTTTCAGCTTTTCTGAGTATCAATTCTCTAAAAATCTTGCTACCCTAAAAAGCTGTTGTCCACATAATATGCTGGTAAGAGAAGTAGAGTGTTTGGCAACTTGATTTTCTGTTAGGAGATTATTTGTGCCGAGTGTGTAATGGCTTATATGTCCTTGAGGGTGTTAATACCTTGTTTAGTTGCTAAAAATGCACAAAATGCAATAACTACATTAATTTTTGAAATTACAGGTTCATTAATTTTTAATTAAGGCATCAATTGTCATTACTAGAGTCTACTACAATCTCTCCTCATACGTCCAAAATAACAAAGGCAACTACATGAGCAATCATGCTACCAAAGCCGCAGCAATGGAATTCCACAAAGCACCCATATCATTGTCATCTGTTGAAGCACTCCCATCATGAATAATACTTGCGCCATCCTGACCATCATTATCAACAACATAACTTTCAAAATCAGCATCATGTATAGCACTATCCCTTATGAAATTGTGAAGATCTTTAACTGCAAGTATGATTCTAGCTTGCTTGTTGACGGGCTAGGTAGGCAAGCTCAAAAGAATGCACCACTTCATCTTTAGAACACCAAAACAACGCTCGATCATATTTCGAAGGGATGAATGTGCATGGTTAAACACCTCTTTGGAGCCCACTGGTTGTCTCCCATGTTGTAGATACATGATCAACAAGATAATACTTCCCTTCTAGGGGATGTGAAAATTGCTAGTTGTATATTTCCAAAGTATCTAGCAATATACTAGTGTCATGAACTGAACCAGGTCAACCAGTGACAATAAATATGAATCTCATATCAAAGTCGCACACCGCCATTACATTTTTTGATGCATAACCATGTCGACCAAAGTATTTTGGTTGTTCACTCAATGGAATCGTAACAGGTATGTGTGTTCCATCAATTGCACCGATGCAATCCTTAAAATGGGGCCAAAACCTTGAGTTATCCCTAATCCTAGAATGAGTTGTTGTAAAGTGAGGATCTTTTGACTTTATAATGTCACCAGCCATGCTATTGATACTATCCAATACCTCTCCAAACTTCCTACTGACAGTTTTTAGTGAGTGTCTAAACTTATTTCTGACTTGCCTAAACGATTGTGGTGCACCACATGCCCATAAAAACATTCCTAATGCTTCCAGAGTACAAATTCCTCTACTTGCTTGCAAGCCATACTCATTGACCAAAGAATCATGCAGTCGGTGAAACACTATCCTTCTCATTCTAAACATATCATAGCAATCTGACCCTCCAGTCATGAGGGGCACTCTCTTAGGTTCCTTCACCATACCTGACCCTCCATGGTAGTTCAAACATTCAAAAGTAGCATATGCAATCTGGTAGTCCAGCCAGATAAGTCAAAAGGCTTAGGGGCAATCTGGTCCATTCACAACCCTGAAAAATGCAAAATCAATTAAAAATCAAGAAGTAGGAGAAAATGGCAAACAAAACTGTTGACACCATTTTTTGACATACGTCAAAGATGGTGTCAAAAGGAAGCAGAGATGTCGATGCATAGTGGAAAGACAACGGCTAGTGGAATCGGCCGATGGGGTTGCAGAGGGCTCAGCCGATGAAGCTATAAGAGATCGGCCGATGATGGCGAAAGCCTTGCCGATAGAGGAAGACAGAGGCCTAACCAATGGAATCACAAGGGTGCAGCCGATGGAAGATGACAGGGGCATAGCTGATGGGAGGTGATGGGGATCGAGTCAATGCGAGAGAAGGATTCCAGCCGATTGGAGATGTTGGAGGTTCGGTTGATGAAGAGCAGGCTTTGGCCGATGGAGGCCAAGTTCGTTTCCGACTCCCATACGAATCATTTTTATTTTATTTTGGTTAGAAAGTTTATTTCTTTAGAGATAGATCTTATGTTTTGTCGTAATCGACTAGGACTAGAAGTCTTGATGTTTAGGGTATAAATAGAGACCCTACAAGGTCTGGAGATACACTTCATAATCAATATAAATCTACTTTTCCTCGCAATTTACTTTCAAGTCGGCGACTTCACCATTGTTTTCTTTTGTTCACGAGTTCTTCCAAGCTAGTTGGGCTACATCGCTTCGATCTCTAGCTAGACTGTAAGTTCTGCGTCTACCGAATACTTTCTAGGATTTAACTTCAAGCGCATCGCTATCATTTTGTCTAGATTTATTCACAAGTTATCGATATTTGCTAGATCTGCAAGCTTTATTCGTTAAGTCTTGTTATTTTAGCTTTTATCACAGTTATCCAACTTGGAACACGTTTCGATCGGCTTTTACCTTATTTTTCTTATCAATCTACTATCACACAGCCGATTAGATCTATTTCGAGTGTTGTTCACGCATTACTGTTTAGGTTGTGTTTTACACTTCATTTGCATCTACTACGTCCCATCGGCTGATCTAGCCGATTGTCTTTTGCCTGTATTGGCTGTCCTGCTGATACGTCCTGTGGAGCGATTCGAAACACCAGTCGATTTGCTCTTGTATTTGATGTTTTAATTATCCTTGTCAATGAGCACGTCAGATTTACTCACACGCCGCAGATTGAGAGGGCTACAACTCGAACAGGAGCTAAGCCGGTTCTCCCAGGTTTTGTGTGTTAGTATGCAGGAGTCAACCGTCCGATTTTTGCGTCAACACACTTTTAGCACGCCCGGTGGGACCATACAAAGCCTCAACATGTTTGAGCCGAAGACTGCTGAAGTTTCGGACAACAACATCATCGAGGTTACTGAGAATGAGCTCCAGAACGATCAGAAGGGCAAAGTGGCAATGGTTATGGAAAAGTTCAGATTGCTGTGCCTGAAGTCCTTCAGCTGTACTAGGAAAAGGGAACCTGTCAAGAAGCACACCCTTCCAACTCCTCGCAAGTGTGGCGCGTCAAAGACAAAGACGATGACAAAGATGACAATCCCAAATTAGCTGCGGATGTCAATATGGTCTTCATCTTGCAGATGGAGTTTATGGCTCCAGCCAACCATGAAGCAATGGAAGCAGAGCAAGAGATGGCATTGTTGGCCTTAGAGCCAATGATGGCTACCTTCAAAAAACCTGAAGACGAGAAGCGTTGGCATTTGAAGGCTTTGTTCCTCAAGGGACAGGTTGTCGGGAGGCCGGTTATTGAGCTCCTAGTGGATGGAGGCGCGGCGGTAAACATTATGCCGTATGCCATGTTCCACAAACTCGGGAAAGGTGAGGAAGACCGTATGAAGACAGACATGATGCTGAAAGACTTCGAAGGGAACGTCTCACCAGCTCGGGGGGGCACTTTGCGTCGACCTAACAATTGGAAGTAAGACCCTACCCACTACATTTTTCATTATCAATGGCAAAGGGTCCTACAATATGCTTTTGGGACAGGATTGGATTCATGCTAATTGCTGCATTCCATCTACGATGCATCAATGCCTCATCCAATGGATCGGCAATTCAGTAGAGGTTGTCACAACCGATTCCTCCTTCAGCATCGCTGCAGCCGATGCCCAACAGTGGAGTTATGAACAAGTGAGCTACATATCTGGCAAAGTCTGGGATACAGAGTTCCTGAAGGTGTCCGATTTTGGACTACAGCCGATCCAAGCAGTCGACTCTGAAGAATCGTCCTGATGGATGAGTTCATCCAAGAAGATGGGAAGCTCGGGCATGGGTTTACGTCAGCTGATGAATTGGAGATGGTAGATCTTTGAGATGGTAGCAAACTAAGGCTGTCGTATGTTAGTGCTAAATTAGATCCTGAGTATAAGCAAGAGTTGGTTGAGTTGTTAAAAGAATTTAAAGATTGTTTTGCATAGGAATATCATGAAATACTTGGCTTAGATCGATCTATTGTCGAACATCGGTTGCCCATAAAACCAGGATATCGGCCATACCAGCAGCCTGCGCGACGTTGTAATACGAAGATATTACCTAATATTAAGGTCGAGATTACAAGATTAATTGAAGCAGGGTTTATTCGGTAGTGTTGGTATGCTGAGAGGATTTCTAACGTGGTTCCTATATACAAGAAGAATGGAAAGCTGCATGTTAGTATTGATTTCAAGAATCTCAATCGAGCCACGCCGATGGATGGTTACCCAATGCCGACAACCTATGTGTTGATAGATGCTGCTGTAGGACATAGAATCATCAGTTTCATGGATGGCAATGTTGGATATAACCAAGTAATAATGGTCAAAGAAAATATTTTCAAAACGGTCTTCAAGTGTCCTGGGCACATAGGCTTATTCGAATGGGTGGTCATGACCTTTGGATTGAAAAATGTTGGGGCCACATATCAGCGGGCCATGAATTACATCTTTCACAAACTTATTGGCATCCTAGTGGAGATTATATTGATGATGTCATAGTTAAATTTAAAGGGTACCGGGTGCACTTAGCCGATTTACGCAAGGTCTTGGAATGCACAAGGAAACATGGGTTGAAAATGAACCCGAATAAATGTGCCTTTGGCATGTCGGTTGGACAGTTCTTGGGGTTCATGGTCCATGAACATGGCATTGAAATTAATCAAAAGATCATTGGTGCTATTAACAAGATCGTGGCTCTGCAAAATAAGACTGAGTTGCAGTCATTGATTAGCAAGATCAATTTTATCCCAAGATTCATAACGAACCTATCTGGAAGAATTCAATCTTTTAGCCCGTTGCTTAAACTGAATGCCGATCAGGAGTTTGTTTGGAGGGCAGAGCAGCAAAAGGTGTTGGATGATATCAAACAATACGTGGTGTCACCTCCTGTGTTGGTTCCTCCACAAGCTAACAAGCTGTTTAGGTTGTACCTATCAGGTCAACTCTTGTCCAAGAATTTGAAGGGAAGGAACGAGTAATCTATTATGTGAGCAGAAGACTCTTGGAGGTTGAGACCAGGTATTCTCCAGTCGAAAGGCTGTGCCTGTGCTTATATTTCTCCTGCACTAAGCTTAGACACTATTTATTATCGTCCGAGTGCATTGTAGCATACAAAGATGATGTGGTCAAATACATGTTGTCATTGCCGATTTTAAATGGAAGGGTTGGAAAGTGGATTCTGGCTCTGTCAGAGTTTGATCTAAAGTACGAATCAACTAAAGCTGTCAAAGGGCAAGTCATGGCTAATTTCATTACTCAGCATTGTGGGCTAGAGGTTACTACTGTTGAGAATTTACTATGAGCAGTGCCTTCAGTTACCTTAAGAGTTCAAGAGCGTGACTATTGAGCATATTCCCAGAGATTACAATGAGGATGCTAACAAACTCGCTCAGCATGCTTCTGGTTATCGGCTGATTTGTGGTGCTATGACCTTAGAGTTGATGGCCGATGACTGGAGGAAAGAAATAACCGATTACTTAAAGGATCCTTCCAAGAAAGTTGATAGGCGAGTTCGATTTTAGGCTTTGAAATATGTATTGCTTGAAGATGACCTTTATTATTGAACGGTTGATGGGGTCCTGCTTAAATGCCTCGACGTTGAAGAAGCAAAGAATCTGATGGGCGAAATCCATGAAGGGGTTTGTGGAGCTCATCAATCGGCTTTTAAGATGAAATGGATGATTAGAAACAATGGATACTATTGGCTAACAATACTTGAAGATTGCTTTAAATACTATAAGGGTTGTCAAGATTGTCAAAGGTTTGGCAATGTGCAAAGAGCCCCCGCATTGGCTATGAATCCTATAATAAAGCCGTGGTTGTTTAGGGATTGGAGTATTGATTTGATTGGCCTGATTTATCCACCTTCAAGTAAGGGCATAAGTTCATATTGGTAGCAACGGATTATTTTACTAAGTGGGTTGAAGCAATTCCTCTGAAGAATGTGACATCGATGAGCATGGTTGATTTTGTCAAAGAACACATCATCTATCGATTTGGTATTCCTCAAACTATCACAACCGATCAAGGGACGATGTTCACTTCGGAAGAGTTCAAAGAATTTGCTACTAATATGGTAATTAAATTGTTGAATTCTTCTCCGTATTATGCCTAGGTGAATGGCCAAGTTGAATCATCTAAGAAAGGGATCATTAAATTAATTAAGAGAAAGATCAAAGAGCAGCCAAGGTACTGGCATACTACGTTAAACGAGTCCTTATGGGCATATCGGATGGCTTGTCACGGAGCCACAAAAGTATCCCCTTATTAGTTGGTTTATGGGCATGAAGCAGTGCTACCTTGGGAGTTAAAGACTGGGTCTAGGCGTGTGTCGTTGCAAGATCAGTTAACAACCGAGGAATACTCTGCCTTGATGAAAGGGGAGTTGGAAGACTTAGCAGGTCATCGGCTAAGGGTTTTGATCAGTATCGAAGAAAATAAGAAAAGGGTGGTTAGATGGTATAACAAAAAGGTCAAGGTCAAAGAGTTTTACCAAGGAGATCTGGTCTGAAAACTGGTGTTGCCAATTGGGTCTAAAGATCCTAAATTTGGAAAATGGTCACCTACGTGGGAGGGACCATATCAGATAAACCGGTGTGCTCCAGGCAACGCGTATATTTTGGAGACACTTGAAGAAGAAGAGTTCATAAGGGCTTTAAATGGAAAATACTTCAAGAAATACTACCCTAGTATATGGGTAGATGCATAGCCGACGGTGTAATGCTTCGGGTTGAATACTGAGGGTATTGCCTTTAGCATAAAAAGAAAGAAGAAGAAAGAGGCAGCCATACGGATAGCCGATGAAACATAAAGCGATCACAGTTCGGTACATCGGCTGTGACATGGCTGACGCAATACAAGTTGCCCTTAGAACAAATAATACTTGCAACATTTGGGATACAGAAGGTTATTACATCAAAGTCATCATCGTATCATGGCAAAGATATTTTATCGCAAGCAGATCTAGTTGGCTGTATATTGGTATCGACAAATACCTACTCCCTTTGGCGAGATATGCTTGGGAGGCGCCCCAGTTGGGTCTCAGTAGTGCCGATTTCCCTGTCGACTCGACCCAGTTCTAGTAGAAGTTGGATCCTCCTTGCTTCCAAACTAGTCAACTTGTCTTCAAGCAATACGCAGGGGGAGGTTGATGTCTTCGAAGGGTTGGATGCTGCGCCTGCTGGCTTGAGCCTGCAACTTTGATTGAGGACAAGATCGATTTGACGTTCGCAGGTAGATGGTCTCTGATTCAATCATGATGAGCTTGGATCAAGGCTTTGTCTGTTTGGGTGAGAGGCTCATGGGAATGGAGGATCTAGATGACTCGTTCAAGCTGTTCATCCACTTGATTTGGCTAAAAAGAATGAAGAGTCAAGGATTGGTTCACAATAACCAATTCAGAATTGAGAAAGTATAACGATACCTGATTGGCCAATGAAGAAGACAACATCTTGGACATGAGGGTTTTGGTTCGAATCAAGTGCTTATAGAGGCGAAGGCCAGTGCGGTTGTGCAAATGCGTCTAAGGGGAACAATTGCTGCTCATATTTATAGGATGACATTGAAGGATTCAGACGTTAAGCAACGATCGGCCAAAAGAGGCACATTGAATAAAATAGCCCTTGGTGAGTCAAAGAAAGCTGCGAAGAATTGGCCAATTCACATTCAAGGCGGACAGTGATTGATGACATCACAAAAGAAAGATACATGGAGGCCGATAATGTTCCTAGAAGGGTTTGGATAGCATTTATCGCACGCAGGTGAATCTGATCGGCCACCTCTATTATTCTATGGTTATCATCGGCTGAGCCGAGGATGTCTGGTATGCTTCGATGAAGCTGAATAGCTTGATGAGCATGGGTTTGCTTCTCCTGCTCTAACTGCTCGAGGATGCGTGGGAGTTGAGCGAGCTTGCTTTCCTCTACAACGATGGCGTCACTGACGATCTTCATTTCCTTGGTGAGTTCTGCCCACCGTGCTTTAAGCCGATCTATTTTGCTGATGATGTTCGGTCGGGATTGCTGAGGAAGCTGATCCTATGATGAAATTCATCAGCATGGAGCCTGTGGATTCTTTCTCTTGGTGCAACTGCTCCCACTTGGCGCGGTCAGCTATGCGCTGTAAAGCCCTTGACACCGGAATCCGCATGCTCTCTTTGTATGCTACAGGAAACAGAGCTTCTTTCGTGTCTTCGGGGACCTGGCCTTTGAGCTTGCAGAGGATTTTCACTCTATTCGCTTTAGCTTATCAGCCGGCTTATCAGCCACCGAACAGTATTTTTCTCTCACAACAAATCAGCCATTTCAGCTTTTCAGCCGGGTTATAAGTTCAGCCGAACAGGTCGTTTGTGTGTTGGCTCTACATCTTCCACCAACTGGCCGATATTCTACTGGAGGAAGTCCCGCATGCTTTGAAGCTTAATTTTCACGTCATCAGACAAGGATTTAGCATCTGGCGAGTGCGACAAGATCTCTTCTTCCTCATCAAGCCCTCCAACCTGGAAGGAGAAGAGACTGTTGTCAGGATTGTCTTGAGCCTCTAAAAAGTAAGCAGAATATAAGCTGATGATGTTAAAATACAAATTTGCTAAATATGAAAGGTGCTCACCCGCTGCAGTTGGATTTCTCTAGTCTGTGCCGTTGGTTCTGCTGCATCCGATGGAGGTTCTTGATGAGTTGGCTCATCAGAGGGCAATTTGTTCTCTAGAACCACACCAGTTGAAGAGTCTTCGGTAATTATTGGCTCGTAAAGGGTTGCTGATATTGGGTTCGGGATGATTTCCTGAAAAAAGGGTGTTTTCGATAAAATAAAGTGTATTGAGCTAAAGTATGATAGATGATCCTTTACCTCTGAAGGCAATGCAACTGATGGTTCAGGAGGGTCGCCTGATGCATCTGGGTTAGCCTGTATAGAGGATCGACAGAGTTCAGCGATGAAGATTATGAAGATTAAAGCAAAACATACTTGGTTACCTCGGTTGATGGACTTGTGACAGGTGCAGTCTCTAGGATGTCCTCAGCATGAGGATCGGCTGACGGGGAGATTGGAGGTGTGGCCGATGCTGGTACACATTGTTCCTATGCGGATTGTGTAGACGGTTGAAAGAAGCAAAGTTAGCTTCGGTAAGGGATGTAATGAGTTTGAAAGCAATGAGATTACCTAGATAGCCTCTTAACAAGAGTGATACTGCTACCAATGCTACTTTCGTCAGAACGGTCATTTGGGGTGCCACTGCTGCCGTCGGATCAGTCTCCTGGGCTGACGTTGCTACCGACAGATTAGTTGACTGAGCCAATGTTGAGCCCTTTTTGAAGGCGCTTCTTGCGGGAAGTCTTCTCGAAGGCGGAGACTTTGCGCTTTCGGCCTGTGGCTATGTCCATTAAGGATGTTGCACTGTAGCTGATGTGAGGATTGTCCGATGGAGGCGCGTAGGGAATCGGCTTGTTGCTTTGGCTAACAGTTGGAGGTGTAAAATCAATACCCTGCAAGGGGGAGAGGTATTAGTAAGAAGAAAATATCTATGACAAAAGAAGACTCGATGAAATCGACAGTAATTACCCCTCCGTCAGGATCGTTGAAGTCTGGGTCAAACCTTGTGCAGTTTATCCCTGTCGCCACGCAGAAGAGATGATTCTTCCATTCTTTCCATCACAACTTGAATTGTTTAATGGTAAAGGTGGCAACTATCCATGATTCTAAGTTGATGATGCTGGCGTTCAGGACCAAGTTGCTGAGTCTGTTATATTCAAGACCGCTGGAGAGTTTCTCACGGGGCTTCACAAGATCAGCAAAATAAGGTCTTATCGGCAATTGTCCAAAGCCGAGTTGATGAGCTGCTACTGATGGGTGATAAAATTCATACATCGGATATTGACCTTTACTGGAGAAGAAGTTAGCTGGGAGGATTCTAGGCTTGATGATCACCTCTAAGACTTCTCTGTTAAAGGTGCACATGACGAAGTTGAAACAATCTGGCAGCTAAAAAATGAGGACTTCACTGTGATAAACATACCAGACGGTAGCCCCTTTGGTGAGTCCGTTGTAACAACACTTGAAGGCCTCGGCCGCCGCGGAAGGGGTGAGTTTACTACCAGGGATAGCTGATATTGCTTCACCATAAGACATGCATCGACGGGTTGTAGTTGGTTCTTCCTCTGGCTGATCTCTGGGAAAGGACATACTCTTGATGTCATACTTGCAGGCACGTTGCAAGTGAAGATTGAGCCACATATTGATGAACCACCAGGGGCCGCCCAGATTGCCGATGGGTTCTCCAGCTAATAGTTTGTTGGATACTTGATGCAGTAAGTGATAGGCCGATCCAAGAAGATGCTTTCCTAGGGGAATTGAGGATTCCGTTGCCAATGCTTCGGCCAAAGGTTGCAGATTAGTGGTCAGACTGGCCGATCTCCCACAGAACACAAATTTGTCCAACCACATATTCAGAAAGGCCACATGCTCGCTTTGCTCAACGGTTCCCGTTCTGATGTGATGATCAATGTAACATTTCCATCCGCCGATGGATTTTGTCTCTAGCCGACGAGAACCTTTAGCTGGGAAGTGAAATGACAAATCGACAGAAGTAATATCCAAGCCCATCAGCATTGGGACGTCGGCTAAGGTTGGGGTCATTGGCCCGTGACTGAATAAGAAGACATTTAGGGCGTCCGACCAGAAATATGACATGGCTATGAGCATGGGTTCATTTCTAGTCATATCCGACAGAGAAAGGGTAATACATTGACTGATGCGGCGCTCTTGCCAGAAGTCCCTTTTGGAGTTGCCCATCCTAAGATACCAGTTTTTCCATCCGGGTGTGCGGTTGGGCCAAGATCTAAAAGCGTGATACCAATCGGCCAGATCCATCGATGCAGATTTAAAAGGGATTCTATTGGTCTCCAAATTAATCAGATCTGTCGGATCAGGGTGTCCTATGGGGCCTAAGGCAATGAATCCAGGGGTGTCAACTATGGGGATGGTGATTCTATCTCTAAGCTCTTGAGAAATGCGAAAATGGCAAAGTAAGGAAAGGAAGATAGAAGCACGGGGAAAACAACAAAGGTAGGAAGATGTACCTCGGGGATGGTGGTAAGAGTGGCCATGGAGCTGGTTGCCTGAGATTTGGGGTTTGAAGCGATTAACAAATGAATCACTAATGGTCGCTGGAGGTCGCTGATGGTCGCCGAGAGTCGTCGAAGGTCGCCTTTCGCTCGGAGGAAAGTGGAAGCAAGGTGTAACGGTGCGAGAAGATGAACCGGTGGGGAAGAAGAAGATGACAGCTGTAAATTTATAAACTCACCCGAGAGGGTAAGTGTGGCATCTCATCCACCGTCTGCGCGAAACCCGAAGAGCTGTTACCCCCAGACGCTTTTTCAAGCAATCATGACTGAAGAGATTTAGGAACATAAAGGATCTTTTTACTTGGTGATTGGTAAGCATTGGTGTTTTCCTAGGGAAGGTGAAAATCATGGTTGAGACAATTTCGGAGCAACAGATATGTTTCACACCGAAACTGGGGGGCATGTGTTGACACCATTTTTTGACATACGTCAAAGATGGCGTCAAAAGGAAGCAGAGATGCTGATGCATAGTGGAAAGACAACAGCTAGTGGAATCGACCGATGGGGTTGCAGAGGGCTCAGCCGATGAAGCTATAAGAGATTGGCCGATGATGGCGAAAGCCTTGCCAATAGAGGAAGACAGAGGCCTAGCCGATGGAATCACAAGGGTGCAGCCGATGGAAGATGATAGGGGCATAGCCGATGGGGTCAGCCAATGGGAGGTGATGGGGATCCAGCTGATGCAAGCAGAAGGATTCCAGCCAATTGGAGATGTTGAAGGTTCGGCCGATGAAGAGCAGATTTTGGCTGATGGAGGCCAAGTTCGTTTTCGACTCCCGTACGAGTCATTTTTATTTTGTTTTGCTTAGAAAATTTGTTTCTTTAGAGATAGATCTTAAGTTTTGTCGTAATCGTCTAGGACTAGAAGTCTTGATGTTTAGGGTATAAATGGAGGCCCTGCAAGGTTTGGAGATACACTTCATAATCAATACAAATCTACTTTTTCTTCGCAATTTACTTTCAAGTCGGCGACTTCGCCATTGTTTTCTTTTCTTCAAGAGTTCTTCCAAGCTAGTTGGGCTGCATCGCTTTGATCTCCAGCTAGACTGTAAGTTTCGCGTCTACCGAATACTTTCTAGGCTTTAACTTCGGGCGCATCGTTGTCATTTTCATCTAGATTTATTCACAAGTTATCGATATTTTCTAGATCTGCAAGCTTTATTCGTTGAATCTTATTGTTTTAGCTTTAATCATAGTTATCTAGCTTGGAACACATTCCGATCGACTTTTACCTTGTTTTTCTTATCAATCTACTGTCACACAGCCGATTAGATCTGTTTTGAGTGTTGTTTGCGCAATAATATTTAGGTTGTGTTTTACGCTTCCTTTGTACCTACTACGTCCCATCGACTGATCTAGCCGATTGTCTTTTGCTTGTATCGACTGTCCTGTCGATATGTCCTATGGAGCGATTCGGAACACCAGCCGATTTGCTCTTGTATTTGATGTTTTACTTGTCCTTGTCAATCAGTAGGTCAGATTGACTGGCACGCCGCAGATTGAGATGACTACAACCCGAACAGGAGCTAAACAGATTCTCCCAGCTTTCGTGTGTTAGTACGTAGGACTCAACCGTTCGATTTTTGCATCAACAAAAACAAAGCCTCGATGTTTTAAGTGGTGATTATGCGAAACCCATGTTTGCAGTGGCAATTTTACGAAGCCCATTGTTTGCGGTGGCAAAAAATCTAAATTTCTCTTAATAATCAACTATAATGGATTTGGCAAGCTAGTCCATAGAAGTGGAGGCTTTCTTTAGTGCAGTCAGCATAAAGTCCCGTAAAGGATGGCTAAGCGTATCCAGTTGCGACACGTGGCACCATCTTTTCTAAGTTGTGTAAAGGAACAATGAAACCAACGAGGGTAGCAACGTCATTATGAAGCCGCAGTCTCTTGGTATCCACTATCCTTCGTTGATGTCGCCGATGAGTGCATGTGCACGGTCGCCGACGGGACTCTATACTAATCGCGGCTAGTCCAGGATGATTGATCTTGGATGTCACCCAAGAATCGGTGGGACTCTGCTAAAATTGTTGGGCCGAGGAAACTTTGCCATCGATCGGTCGACATTCGATAGGTTGGTGGTTGGGCGCCGCCGCTGGAGGTTGTCGTTTTTACTCTCAATCGCACGGGTTACGTCGTCAAGTCTCGTACGTTACATTCCATGTTATCTGCATAAAGAATCAATTCGAATGGTTAGAAAATTCTTGGTTTACATAAAAACACTGGTGGTTTATGTACGACACAGAATCGATTCGAATGGTTATGCCAAGGCTACATTTTACGCAACAGTACAACAACTCTGTGCATGCATCATAGAAGATCCAAAATTTCTAGGTTACACGAAAACTCTAATGGTTTATGTATGACATCATCGAAACAAATTCCTAGCATATAAGCACAGAAGATCTAGTGTTCGTTAATCGTTTATGTTATGAGTAAATCAAGTGATCATCTGATGGGCCTGGGCCATCTAGTATGGCCCACCTAGTTGGCAAATGTATTTGGTGTCTGTATTGCAAATGAGCATTTTGCACTCATCATAATCAGGTCAACATTTCAAAAATTGCTTTACCGGTATGACCTCATTCTTCTTAAAAATTATAAGAACCTACATACTATTTGGCTTCGTACCAATATAATTTTTTGAAATTACACGCTTTTATTTCATACTTTCATCTAGTGCATTTCATATCCTCTGCTGTTGAGGCCGTCGGAGCCCTCGACCGGTGAGGAGAAGGAGTCCTCCCTGCAACTCGCACGGATGGAGGTGGCGAGGAGAAGCTACTCCCATGCCGCAATGAGGCACGAAGGAAGGCCGCGCGCATCACAAAGCACTGGAACACTGTTGCTGAGGCAGTCTTCCACGTCCACGGGGCTTCCGACCACCTGGTCCGGCCGTTCTTATAACACCCTAATTTTCAAATTTTGCAATTTAATAAAAATTATTAGAATTTAGTTGCATATATCTAAGGATTTTAAGGTTGCATTTAATTTGTCTTGGTCATTTAAATCATTTTCAAAATAAATTAATGAAACATAGGAGTTCATTGTTGCATTCATACTTGTGCATTGTTTTTGATTGCTTGAATTTGAATTTTTGTTTGAATTCATTAGATTGAATCTTATCAAACAATAGGAAAGCTCATTTCTTTTTCCCTCCGTTTCTTCTCTCTCTTTCGGCCCAGCCCGCAACGGCAGCGCCGCAGTAGCCTCGCAAAGCAGGCCATCCCATCGTAGCCCAGCTCCCGCACCAGCTCACCTCTGTGCCACGTCCGCTGCCTCTTGATGATAGGTGGGGCCTGCCTGCCACTCCCCTACTCCTGGCGTCTCCGCGTCGGAGTTGGACCCGAGTTTGAGCCGCTTCCTCACCACCCCATGCCTTGGGCCCGCACACCTAGGTCCACCTCCCCGGGCTATAAAAGCAGCCGCCGCCACCCCTTGGCTGCACCAAACCCTAAGCCGCGCCCTTGAGCTCTCTAGCGCCGCCATCACTCTTCTATCACCAAGGTCATCACCCGGAGACCCGCAAGGAGGTGAGGAGGCTGCCGTGAAGTCCCCGTGCCTCCCAGCATCTCCCTTTGCGCATATGAGCTCGTCGGAGGCCCCATCCTTGCCGCCACGCTGCCTCTTCGAGTCGCGTGTCACCGCTGCTGCACAATCCTCCACAACAACACCGTAGATCGGTTCGTCGTGCGCTCCACTTTCTCCTGGACCAGTTCCCGTCGCAAACCGAGGTCGGACGCTTGATTTCGAGCAAGTTCCAACGAGGTTCGCCGCCGCTGCCGTCACGTACCGCCGCTCTGCTGCATGGTTTAGTCCTAGATGACCGCAGCTGCTAGATCTAGATCCGACGGCTCGGATCGGATCTGACCTGCTCCATACCGGTCAACCCCCATGTCGTGTCATGTGTTTTGCTAAAGAGTCGCTAGGTTTCGTGGTTTTGGCACTCGCAACCCAGCGCAGTTCAAAAGTAATTAGATCTTGGTCATTTTTCTTCTATTTTAGCCCCTGAGCTTTTGCAAAATAGTGCCCGCCGTCCTATCCTTTCTCTTTTGCACATTAAACCTTCGGTTTATATGCGTATTTATGTTTTAGCCCTCGGTTTCTTTAAGCTTAGCTCCTGGAAGTTTTAAAACCTTGCCAGCAAGCCCCTGCACCTTATTTAGTGCATATCTTTAGCGTTTTAGATCTGTTTTAAGTGCTTCTTGCGTCTATGAGTTCGTCTTAATGCATAGATTAGTTTTATGATCTTAGTCTTCTCTGTTGCTACTATTTGGTGTATTGTTTTCTTATTTTATTTCTTTGTTTGCTTGTATGTGCTCGTGTGATATGTTTAAGGACCGCAGTTCTATGGATTCGGAGGTCAAGACTTTGAAGACTATGAGTAGCCGGAGCAAGTCCAAGAAGGCAAGTCGTGCCCTTGATCACAACTTGATCCTATGAAACTTTTACTTTCATGTTCAAATCACAAATGCTATGCACGTTAAGTTCCTAAACATGATGGATCCTATTTAAGGTGTGCCTAGTTTTTATTCCCTATGCCTTAATCAACTTGGGTTTATTTAATGTTGTAGTTCATGCTTAGTTGCTCAACTTGGTTATGGTGGAATTAATGAACTCAATGATTAAACTTGTTTTATTTATGCTATACCTTTCATTAATACAAGATCACCATACTTAAGTGGAACATGAAGAACCACCCGGGAAAACAGTACAACTATAAGAACACTGAGAGGTCCCTCTGCCCCAGGTTAGTCCACCACACCCTCTACATACCATCCGAGTGGTTGTTGGTATTTCTTAACGTTCACAAATAAATACGCAAGCGCACGGATATACCATTGTAGCACTTTACTAGAGAGTATTCAGGGTATCGTTATTTATATTTTCCCAAAGGAACGGATGTGTAAAATGTTGGAGGTATGCCCTAGAGGCAATCATAGAGATGATGATATTCCATTTGTATCCATGATTTATATTGTGTTCCTTGAATATCCATTAAAGGCTACTTGAATTGATTTGCAATTATGTGAATTGTGTGTGAAACTCTTTACTTGTATGGTTATTCTAAAGATGTCCCTAGTCGGAATTCATGTGAGGACACACATGAATATTAGACTAGCACATGTATTAGTTGATGACTATGTTTCACAAGTCATGGACATGGAGATGTTGAACTAATAATGTGGGCACATGTGGAGACATGTGCTAGGACTGACCCAACACGAGAAGTAGTTCTCTCTTGAAACAACATATACGCTTTGTCCTTAGACCTGACATTGTCGCATGTATTCAAGATGTGGATCGACCTACTTAGGGGCTATCAAACGCTACGCCGTAACATGGTAGTTTTAAAGGTAGCTTTCGGGTTTGTCGAGAAGCATGCTATGAGACATGGTCAATCAAGATGGGATTTGCCCCTCTCTGATTGAGAGTGATATCTCTAGGCCCCTCGAGTGATTGGATCCGAAAATGCATGGCCATGCTACGTACGGTTAAGAGTTAACCTACAAAGGGATTCCGAATCATAGGATCGAGAAAGAGCGGTCGGCTTGAAGCTAGACCAAATATCGTGAGGCAAAGGGAATAGCATGTATATAATGTTGTGATGGTTCGTCTGATATGATCTTCGTGTGCATATAGGAGTTGGCACGTCTTGCTAGAGGCCGTTACTGACTATTGGGCCGAGTAGGAGTACTCGGGCCATGTCTATACGTATCCGAACCCATAGGGTCACACACTTAAGGGGCTGGAAGCCCAATTCGGATGTGATCCGAGTTGGATTAGGTTTAGAAGTACTAATGGGCCTCGGACCCAGAGGCCCGTTAGGAACCTCTATAAATAGAGGGGTGGGGGCGCCCTAGGGTTTGCACCTTTTTGGCGAAACACATCTGCCGCGCCTCCCACGCCCTCGCCTGTTGCAACTCACGGATCTAGCAGTCCAGCTTGCGATGCTTCCTCCCTGCACGTGTGGATACCTTGGAGGTGTTGCGCCTGCAGCACTTGGATGAGCCGCCGACGAGCCACGACGAGCCGCTGACGAGCCGATGACGAGCCGCGGCACGAGGGTGATCTTGTTGCACGTGGACGAGCTGCTGAGGAGCTGCTGGACGTCGACATGATCGACTACGTACGACTACATTGATCAACTTCGCTTCATCGACACGAATCTACATCTTCCGCACCAGTAGTGCGTCGAGTGGTAATCCCGTGATCCTTATACGACAGTTTTCCAGGTTTACGCGGTAGAAATTTTTGATTTGCGCTAGTGTAGCCTACCTTGTATCCCAACAGTGGTATCAGAGCCGTAGCTCTTTAGTTTTGGATTCGGGATGTATGCATATGGAGATATGCGAGTTTTTAGTTTGATCTATGTCCTTGTTTCGTGTTCTAGCTGCAATGGTAGTGTAACGACATACTCCTACCGGTCGGTTTCCGCCATCGGAGTTAAGTGATACACATAATCCAGTTGCAGTGAGCGAAGATCAATGTGATTGGTCGAATCAAAATCCAGGTTCATACACCAGGCGCATGAGATGTGCAATAGTAGATTGGATCTACTACCGGGGTCGGGATGTTGCCGTGTGCGTGTGCTTCGGTAAATCAGTCGTAACTTTTCGGTAGGATCTCGGATCGGGGCGAATTTTATATGAAAATTTATCTACAAAAAAAGTTACAGATGAAATTCAACAGCTCAGCCATTTTAGGCGAAATTAGATTTCCCAAATTCAGCTTGGAAGATGGAGTTTCAGGCATCTGAAGTTTGGAACGTTAGGACGCTTAACTCTGTTTTGCAGGATGTATGTATCTTGTGATCAGTATGGCCCCTTTGTGAATGTGATGCATGTGTGTAACTCATTCATGACCTGCGTGTCGCGCGTACGGCAACACGGCTGGAGCCATATGTGTTATCACTTTAATGTATTTAATGATCTGCGTACCAATCTGTGATGATCTAAGCAACTATGTAATCTTCATTACTAGCTTCTTTACTAGCTATTAGGCGTAATAGCATGTTCTAGTTCTTGGAGGACTCATCACCAGGAGGATGGCGCACATGGAACATGGAGATGGAGATCACCATGGTGAACAGGTTCTATGGAGATAGAGATCACCATAAGAAAACGGGCCATACTGTGTCACAACTGTGTGAATGCTATTCTGTTTATGTTTTAGTTTCTGCATGTTGTGATGTTAGAAGTAGAATGATCCCTCACAAAGTTTAAGTTAGTATGCCCTCCCAACTAAAACTTGTACCGTCCCATGTCTTGTACAATTAGTGGTGGGTCTATGAAATTAGGGTGCCACTAGTTTTCCTTGACTAGACGGGTTTGTGTTGGACACTTACACGCATCAGGGTTGGTTTGCTTAACAAGGTTAACTTAACGGTTAAGGATCTTGGGGCATAAAGGTTGGGCGCCGAGACATGGAGATGTCACCCAACAACAGGAGTCATATGTGATATGATTAGCAAAAGTTGCTTACCGATCTACCTTGTTTGCTAACGGTGATGCTAAAGCTCACTAGTAGACTTGTTAGTTGTGGATCCTGAATCACTAAGTATCAATAGAGGGATATTGATTTTAGTGAGAGTAGATTCTGTTAAAATAGTTTAATGTGATTTGCTCTATCATGGATATGTTTGTCTTAGTGTATTTTGCATTACTTTTGTTGTAGATTAAATGACACCTAGCTGCACTACACCGTTTGCTTTGCGTTCGGTCCTTGAGAAGGACAAGTTGAATGGAACAAACTACTCGGATTGGATCCGTAACCTGAGAATTGTTCTCAGGGCTGAGAAAAAGGAAGATGTTCTAGACAACCCACTGCCAGAAGAACCTGCTGATGATGCACCTGCTGCTACTAAGAATGCTTACAAGAAAGCATGTGATGCTAACCTCGAAGTAAGCTGCCTTATGCTTGCTTGCATGGAACCCGAGCTGCAGATGCAGTTCGAAACAAACCATGAGGCGCACGATATGATCGTGGCGCTTAGAGACATGTTCCAAACATAGGCCAGGACTGAAAGGTTCAATGTGTCTAAGGCCTTTGTGGAGAGCAAGCTAGCAGAAGGCGCAGCAGTAGGACCACACGTAATCAAGATGGTTGGTTACACTCAACGGTTGGAGAAGCTGGGCTTCCCACTGGGCCAAGAGTTGGCCACTGATTTCATTCTTTCGTCTTTTCCGCCTAGCTATGGGAACTTCATCTTGAACTACCATATGCATGGGACGGAGAAGGGTCTGAATGAGCTGTGTGGCATGCTTAAAACAGCAGAGGCTGACATCAAGAAAAGTGCTAGTAGCAGCCACGTGATGGCTATACAGAACAAGCCTAGCTTTAAGAAGAAGGACAATTCTTGGAAGAAGAAGGGCAAGACTGGAACGTCCAAGCCAAACCCAGCGCCCAAGGTTAAAGCTGGACCTGGACCTGCTCCAGACAAAGAGTGCTTTTACTGTCATGAACTTGGTCACTGGAAGAAAAATTGCAAGTAGTACCTAGCTTCGTTGAAGAATGGCGGAAGTAAGAGTACTTCCACCTCAGGTACGCTTGTTATTAATGTTATAGACAACATATTTCTCGCTGATACAATTATTAATTCTTGGGTATTTGATACCAGATCGGTTGCTCATATTTGCATTTCGATGCAGGGAATGATAAGAAGTAGAAGCGTGGAAAGAGGAGAAGTTGATTTCCGCGTGGGCAATAATGCAAGAGTTGCTGCGTTTACCGTCGGGACAATGCAACTCCACCTCCCGTCAGGATTTATTATGGAGTTGAATAATTGTTATTTCGTTCCTAGTTTAAGTCGAAACATTTTGTCTCCTTCATGCTTGATGAAGGATGGTTATTCATTTGCGAGTGAAAACAATGGTTGTGTGATCTCTAAGAATGATATGTTTATGGCTTTTGCACCCATTGTGAATGGATTATTTGTTTTAAATCTTGATGGTTCACCTGTCTGTAACGTAAGTGCTAAAAGGCCTCGGCCTAATGATTTGAGTCCTACCTACTTGTGGCATTGTCGTTTGGGTCATATAAGTGAAAAACGCATGAAGAAGCTCCATTCTGATGGACTTATAACTTCGTTTGATTTTGAATCATACGAGACATGTGAGGCTTGCTTGCTAGGCAAGATGACCAAGATGCCTTTCACAGGTTTTCCTGAGAGAGTAGTGGACTTGTTGGAACTCATACATAGCGATGTATGCGGACCGATGAGCACGACGGCTAGAGGAGGATTCCAATACTTCATAACTTTCACTGATGATTTTAGTAGATATGGCTATATCTACTTGATGAGGCACAAGTCTGAAACCTTTGAAAAGTTCAAGGAATTTTAGAATGAAGTTGAAAATCAGTGTGGCAAGAAAATTAAGGCCTTACGATCTGATCGTGGAGGCGAGTATTTGAGCCACGAGTTTAGCAATCATCTAAAGAGTTGCGGAATTGTTCCACAACTTACGCCGCCTGGAACACCTCAGAGAAACAGTGTATCCGAGCAACGTAATCGAACTTTGTTAGACATGGTTCGATCAATGATGAGCCAGTCGGATCTACCGTTGTCATTTTGGGGATACGCTCTAGAAACAGCAGCTTTCACACTTAATAGGGTACCATCTAAATCCGTAGTTAAGACACCATATGAGATGTGGACTGGAAAGGTTCCTAGTTTGTCTTTTCTAAAGATTTGGGGATGTGAAGTGTTTGTCAAGCGACTTCAGTCGGACAAGATCACACCCAAGTCGGATAAGTGCATTTTCGTGGGATATCCAAAGGAAACTGGGATATTATTTCTACAATCGGTCAGAAAGCAAAGTGTTTGTCGCTCGGAACAGGGTTTTCCTAGAGAAAGAGTTTCTCAAAGGAGAAAAGAGTGGAAAGATAGTGCATCTTGAAGAAGTTCAAGATGAGCCGATCGGGCAAGAATCAATGAGTGATGCTAACGTAGCAGAATAAGTTGAGATACCCATGGCAAGAGAAGCACCGCCACAACCACGAAGGTCGGCAAGGCTCCGTGAAATGCGGGAAATATTATTGTTGGACAATGATGAGCCTGCGACATATGCAGAAGCAATGATGGACCCAGACTCCGAAAAATGGCAGAGTGCCATGCAATCCGAAATAGAGTCCATGGGAGACAATCAAGTTTGGAACTTGGTTGACCCGCCTGATGGTGTTAAAGCCATAGAGTGCAAGTGGATCTATAAGAAGAAAAAGGACATGGATGGAAATGTTCACATCTATAAAGCACGACTTGTCGCAAAAGGTTTTTGACGGGTTCAACGAGTTGACTACGATGAGACCTTCTCGCCCGTAGTGATGCTTAAGTCCATTTGAATTATTCTAGCTATAGCTGCATATTTCGATTATGAGATATGGCAGATGGATGTCAAGACAGCTTTCCTAAATGGAAACCTAGCTGAGGACGTGTATATGATACAGCCTGAGGGTTTTGTCGATCCGAAAAATGCTGGAAAGGTATGCAAGCTTCAGAGATCCATTTATGGATTGAAGCAAGCATCTAGGAGTTGGAACAATCGTTTTGATGAAGTGGTCAAAGGGTTTGACTTCACTAAGAATGAAGAAGAGTCTTGTGTTTACAAGAAGGTTAGTGGGAGCTCTGTAGTATTTCTAATCTTATATGTGGATGACATATTGCTGATTGGAAATAACATTCCTATGCTTGAGTCCGTAAAGACTTCACTAAAAAATAGTTTTTCGATGACAGACTTAGGGGAAGCGGCATATATTATAGGCATTAAGATCAATAGAGATAGATCGAGAAGGCTTATAGGATTAAGCCAAGATACTTACATTGATAAAGTGTTGAAGCGGTTCAGCATGGAAGAGGCAAAGAAGGGGTTCTTGCCTATGTCACATGGCATACATCTCAGCAAGACTCAATGTCCTTCGACTATTGATGAGCGGGATCGCATGAGTAGAGTGCCATATGCCTCGGCTATTGGATCTATCATATATGCAATGATAGGTACTCGCCCAGATGTTTCATATGCGCTAAGTATGACAAGCAGACACCAGTCTGATCCAGGTGAGAGTCACTGGACAGCGGTGAAAAACATTCTTAAGTACTTGAGAAGGACTAAAGATATGTTCCTCGTCTATGGAGGTGAGGAGGAGCTCGGTGTAACAGGTTACACCAATGCTAGTTTCCAAACCGACAGAGATGATTCAAAGTCACAATCAGGATTTGTGTTCACGCTAAATGGTGGTGCTGTTAGTTGGAAGGGTTCCAAGCAGGAGACGGTGTCCGATTCTACGACAAAAGCCGAGTACATCACGGCTTCGGAAGCCGCAAAGGAGGGTGTTTGGATAAGGAATTTCCTCATTGAGCTTGGTGTGTTCCCGAATGCGTCCAGCCCATTGAATCTCTACTGTGATAACAATGGGGCAATTGCGCAAGCTAAGGAGCCAAGGAACCACCAGAAGAACAAACACGTAATGCAGCGATTTAATCTCATTCGAGACTTCGTTAACCAGGGTGAGATCAAGATATGCAAAATACACACGGATCTGAACATTTCTGATCCGTTGACAAAACCACTCCCGCAGGCTAAGCATGATGCGCATGTAAGAGCTATGGGTATTAGGTACCTTCTAGATTGACTCTAGTGTAAGTGGGAGACTGTTGGAGGTATGCCCTGGAGGCAATCATAGAGATGATGATATTCCATTTGTATCCATGATTTATATTGTGTTCCTTGAATATCCATTAAAGGCTACTTGAATTGATTTGCAATTATGTGAATTGTGTGTGAAACTCTTTACTTGTATGGTTATTCTAAAGTTGTCCCTAGTCGGAGTTCATGTGCGGACACACATGAATATTAGACTAGCACATGTATTAGTTGATGACTATGTTTCATAAGTCATGGACATGGAGATGTTGAACTAATAATGTGGGCACATGTGGAGACATGTGCTAGGACTGACCCAACACGAGAAGTAGTTCTCTCTTTACACAACATATACGCTTTGTCCTTAGACCTGAGATTGTCGCATGTACTCAAGATGTGGATCGACTTACTTAGGGGCTATCAAACACTACGCTGTAACAGGGTAGTTATAAAGGTAGCTTTCGGGTTTGTGAAGAAGCATGCTGTGAGACATGGTCAATCAAGATGGGATTTGCCCCTCTCTGATTGAGAGTGATATCTCTGGGCCCCTCGAGTGATCGGATCCGAAAATGCATGGCCATGCTACGTACGGTTAAGAGTTAACCTACAAAGGGATTCCGAATCATAGGATCGAGAAAGAGCGGTCAGCTTGAAGCTAGACCAAATATCGTGAGGCAAAGGGAATATCATGTATATAATGTTGTGATGGTTCGTCTGATATGATCTTCGTGTGCGTATAGGAGTTGGCACGTCTTGCTAGAGGCCGCTACCGACTATTTGGCCGAGTAGAAGTACTCGGGCCACGTCTATACGTATCCGAACCCATAGGGTCACACACTTAAGGGGCTGGAAGCCCAATTCGGATGTGATTCGAGTTGGATTAGGTTTAGAAGTACTAATGGGCCTCGGACCCAGAGGCCCGTTAGGAACCTCTATAAATAGAGGGGTGGGGGCGCCCTAGGGTTTACACCTTTTCGGCGAAACACATCTGCCGCGCCTCCCACACCCTCGCCTGTTGCAACTCGCGGACCTAGCAGTCCGGCTTGCGACGCTTCCTCCCTGCACGTGTGGATACCTTGGAGTTGTTGTGCCTGCAGCACTTGGACAAGCCGCCGACGAGCCATGACGAGCCGACGACTAGCCGCGGCACGAGGGTGATCTTGCTGCACGTGGATGAGCTGCTGAGGAGCTGCTGGACGTCAACGTGATCGACTACGTACGACTACGTTGATCGACTTCGCTGCATCGACGCGAATCTACATCTTCCGCACCAGTAGTGCGTCGAGTGGTAATCCCGTGATCCTTATACGGCAGTTTTCCTGGTTTACGCGGTAGAAATTTTTGATTTGCGCTAGTGTAGCCTACCTCGTATCCCAACACTTTGAAGTATGCAACCTTTTTTTGAAAATTTCTCCGTTGGTCAAAAGGGCGTACCTCTTGACTGGCCAATTGGTGGACAATCTGACTTAAACTTTCAAACTCCTGTGAGGCGTACTTCTCTTTGATGTGTGGCAGGAGACCTTGGAAGGCGATATCAGCCAGCTGAGCGTCAGTTAGGACTAAGGTGTAGCATTTGTTTCTGATCTCTCTGAACCTCTTCACGTAATTGGTTACTGGTTCGTCGCTCCTCTGCCTGAGGCTAGTCAGATCCGAAAGCTTCATCTTGTGGACTCCCGCGTAGAAGTACTTGTGGAATTGCTTCTCTAGATCGGCCCATATGACGATGGAATTGGGTGGCAGTGTAGTGAACTACTGGAAGGCCAATCCAGATAGGGACGATGAGAATAAATGTACACGTAGAGCATCTTGTTTGGCTGCTTCTCCACACTGGATAATAAACCTGTTCACATGCTCTACGGTTGACGTGTCATCCAGTCCGGAGAACTTGGTGAAGTCTGGGACCTTGTACCGATGGGGGAACGGCAGCAAGTCATAGGCGGGTGGGTACGACGTTTTGTACGTATAGGTCTATACCTTTGGCTTCAACCCGAATTGATCTTGAATCACCTCTGCTATCCTTGCTGTCCAATCCACTTGCTGCTGATGAACGACTGGTTGAGGGATCGGCACATGTTGATGGATCAGTGGTGGGACGGTCGGGTGATGGATCAAAGCCTGCGGCGGATTTTGCGGCAGCATGGCCGGCTGAGTAGTTGACAGTTGGTGGCGTAGCGAATCTGCCGTCCCATCATACAGCATCATCGGCACCGCACTTCTGAGTGTTTCCGCAATGTCCGCCCCCCTACCAATTTCTGATGAGGCCGGTTGATATTGAGGGACCGTCGGTCGGATAGCCGATTGGAATGGTGCTTGGATCGGAGAGCCCCCATAACCGGTTGATTGGTCCAGAACAGCCGCCGTTGCTGGTGCCCCCCAAGGCATTGAGTTTGAGGGCAGTGGTTTCACGGAGGAAATCTGGGCAGGCTGAGGCGGTGCTTGTGATTGAAAGCATGGCGCACCGTTGTATCATGGAGGCATTGAAGGCAATGAAGTGTTGTATCCTCCATGTTGTGTTGGTATCAGCTGAGGAGCCAAGTGAGATGTGCCTGGTAAGCTTCTGACTGGAGCTACAATAGGCGGGGCGTATTCTGGCCCCTAATATCCCTGAGCTACTCCGCTGACTAGGGAACTGATGATGGCATTGTATACCGTGTTGGTCATCACTGAGGATTGGTTGATGAAAGCCTGATAGGCGGACTATTGAATCATATCGGACATCTTGCCCGAGTCCTCAGCAACGGTGATTTGGTGGGGAGTTAGAAGAGGAGCTTTCTTGACGGTCTCCCCGCTTCTGGTACGACTGAAAGATTGCAGGCATGTCTTCTTGTAGTCTTCTAGGTGTCTTGCCAGTTCTTCTTTCTGGTCGTCCTTGAGATCTGCCTCCCTGACCTCGATGATGTTGTGTTCAAAGATTTTGGCGGCCTTTGACATGTTGGATGTTGAGGTAGTCCCACCGACCGTGCCAAAAGTGTGTTGGCGCTAAAAATCGGCCAATGACCTTCAACGTCGGGCCAATGGTGCTAAAAATCGGGTGATCGCCCTGGTGCGGTTCGTGCGGCGTGCGAGTCCATCTAACATGTTGATTGACAAGGAAAGAAACGTATTAAATCCCAAGGGTTTCGATCGGCTAAAGTTCCGACCTATCTCGAAAAAGCGTATCAACGAATCGGCCGATTTGCTATGAAGATGATCGGCTATAGAACAACCGACAATCACGCAACGATCGTAAAGAACCTACCAGAGCAGACTAGACAACGCTGCGAAGCAACACTTGAAATAGATCTAATCGGCTGTATAATGATAAATAAAAATAACAGCAATAAAGCCGACAGTTCAAATCTCAAGCTGGATAACTGGTGATAAAACTAAAATAATAGATAAAACCTATAGTTCTAGTGAATATCGATAACTTGTTAATAAATCTAAACAAAACGATAGCGATGCGCCCGAAGTTAAAGCTTAGATATTACTCGATAAACGGAACTTACAGAATCGGCCAGAAATCATATCGATGCAGCCCTGCCAATCCGTACAAACCCGTGAAAGAAAAAGATGTATTGGCAATGTCGCCGACTTGAAAGTAAAGTACGATGAAAAAGTAGATTATTTGTATTGATTGATGTGTTGTTTACAAATCTCTAAAGATGGCTATTTATATCCTATTACAACTGATTTCCTAACCGACTAGGATCTATCTCTAATTTTAAACGAGAACAAATATTTACAAACACAACTCGTATCGGAGTTGGTTATCATACTCCGACGGGACAATCTTTCTCTATCTTGTTTTTCTAGCCCACCTTAAGCCCATATTGGCCCAAACGCTCCAGCCTTCCAATCGACCGACCTCCACCAACTCCATCTGCCAACCGCTCGAAACACTGTAGTGCCAATCGGCCGATCCCCAACTGTAGCACCAATCGGCCGATTCCCAATTGTAACCTTTAAATCCATCGCATCGGCCAATCCTCCCCTCTCTTGACGCCGATCAAAACGTGTCAAAATCTAGCGTCAACACCTAGTCACCATCAGGAAGCAACACTCACCCTCGCTTTGCTCCACAGCAAGGGACACCACTCCGCCCGGGGGCCCAAGTAGGAATTTTGGGCAGCAGTCATTCCAGTGCCCCGCTCAGCAGTTCCAGCACCCCAACCCCCAGTCCTAGCGCCCAGGGATGCAGACTCCACGCCCGAACTTTCCGCAGAATCGCCAGATGACTCCTACAGGCATTCTAGTGAGGCCCAATGCTCCAGTAGGCAACATTTGCTTCAAGTGTGGTGAAGTTGGCCACTATGCCAACGCTTGTCCTAAGAGGAATATGCCGTCTACCCCCATGCAGAACAACAGTGCTCCTCGACAGAACCAGTAGGCGCAGCAGCCAAGGAATGTGAATAAGACCCCACAGCGCTCTCAGGGATAGAAGAACTATGTGTGTGGCAAGCTGAACCATGTGGATGTTGATACCACCCAGGAGGCTCCAGAAGTTGTGCTCAGTATGTTTCTTGTCAACTCAGCCCCTACATCAGTTTTATTCAATTCTGGAGCATCGCATTCATTCATTACCTCCCACTATGTGGCCAAGCATAACCTTATCATCTGCACCATGAAGCAACATATGTTAGTTAGTGCACCAGGGGGGAAAATGAAAGCATCATATATGTGTGCAAAGGTAGATCTTAAAGTTATGGGAGTAGACTTCTCGGCAAGATTGATAGTCCTCAACTCAAAGGGGATTGATGTTATTCTGGGCATGAGTTGGTTAAGCATGCATGATGCAATCATTCAGTGTGCCAAGAGGTCGGTTCCATTGACAAGTCCCAATGGGGAGAAGATTGAGTTTGTGGCTACTCTACCTTCAGCAACAGACTCCGCAGTGCATCAGTTGGCAGGGAAATCCTTAGGGGATATCAAAGTGGTGTGTGATTACCCAGATGTGTTCCCCAACGAGTTACCAAGTATGCTGCCTGACCGTGAAATTGAATTTGCTATTGATCTTTTACCTGGTACTGCACCTATCTCCAAACGTCCATATAGAATGTCGATAGATCAATTGAAGGAATTAAAATAACAGTTAGAGGAGTTGTTGGCAAAATATTACATTCAGCCTCGTTCATCACCATGGGGAGCACCGGTTATTTTTGTGCCCAAGAAGTATGGAACGAAGAGGATGTGTGTGGACTATAGATCACTCAATGAGGTAACCATCAAGAACAAGTACCCATTGCCCCGCATTGAGGATTTGTTTGATCAGATGAGAGGAGCCAAGGTATTCTCAAAGATTGAATTGCGATCAGGTTATCATCATGTGAAGATCAGGCCATCTGACATACCCAAGACTGCCTTCACTACTAGATACGGTCTGTATGAGTATACGATTATGTCATTTGGGTTGACAAATGCTCCAGCTTACTTCATGTATCTGATGAATAAGGTATTTATGGAGTACCTGGATAAGTTTGTTATGGTGTTTATTGATGATATCCTGATTTATTCCAAGAATGAGGTAGAACATGAGGAACATTTGAGGTTAGTGCTTTAGAATCTGAGAGAACATCAACTGTATGCAAAGTTCAGTAAGTGCAACTTCTGTTTGAAAGAGGTTTCTTTCCTTGGTCATATCATCTCCAACGGTGGAATTGCAGTGGATCCAAGCAAGGTCAAGGATGTTCTGAAATGGAACCCACCGCAGATAGTGACTAAAATCAGGAGTTTTCTTGGACTTTCAGGCTACAACCGCAGGTTCATTGAAGGATTCTCCAAGATAGTGAAACCCAAGAAGATAGTGTCCAACAGAGGTACTCAGTTTACGTCTCGTTTCTGGCAGAAGCTGCATGAATCTCTAGGTACAAGGTTAAACTTCAGTTCAGCTTATCATCCTCAGATAGGTGGACAGACTGAGAACAAATCAGATACTGGAAGATATGCTGAGATCATGTGCGTTAAAACATGGAAGCAATTGGAACAAGAGTTTGCCCTATGCAGAGTTCTCTTATAATAATAGCTATCAAGCTAGTCTCAAGATGTCGCCGTTTGAAGCATTGTATGGTAGAAAGTGCAGAACACCTCTTTACTGGAGTGAGACTGGAGAGAATCAGTTGTTTGGGCCCTAAATCATCCAAGAAGTAGAAAGACAGGTCCAGATCATCAGGGAGAACTTGAGGATAGCACAATCTCAGCAGAAGAGTTATGCTGACTCCAGGAGAAGGGAATTGACCTTTGAGATAGGTGATTATGTGTATCTCAAGGTGTCGCCCATCAGGGGTCTGCGCAGATTCAAAGTCAAAGGGAAGTTATCACCTTTCAAAATTCTTGAGAGGGTGGGACAGGTACCCTATCGATTGGAGTTACCTAATCAGCTATCAGATGTCATGATGTGTTCCATATCTCACACCTCAAGAAGTGACTCAGAGTTCCAGAAGAATAGTTGCCTATGGAGGAATTAAATGTTCAGGATGACCTCACTTATATGGAGTGTCGCGTCAAGATTTTGGATACTTTGGAAAAGGTTACCAGAAACCGGGTGATCAGAATGTGTAAAGTTCAGTGGAGTCACCATACAGAGGATGAGGCAACTTGGGAAAGAGAGGATGAGTTACAGAAGGAGTTTCCCCATCTCTTTGCCGAATCATCCGAATCTCGAGGATGAGATTCTTCTTAAGGTGGGTAGGATTTGTAACACCCAAAATCCTAAAATTTCAAACTCAATAAAATTCATCAAAAATAGGGTCGTATTTAAATTTCTAGGCATTTAAATGCATTTTCCAAATTAATTTAATCCATCATAGGAGTTCATTGTTGCATCCATGCTGGTGCATATTTTTGTTTGCTTGAGTTTGAATAAGAGTTTAAAATTCAAATTTCAAATTTGTTTCAACCCCTTCTTCTTCTCTTTTCTTTCTTTCTTTGGGCCGTTTCCCTTTTTTTCTCTTCTTACGGCCAAGCTCTGCACCGGCCCAGCTCCGCCGATCCAGCTTTTCCTTCGCAGGCACGCTTCGGCCCAATCTCCTCCACACCACGCCGGCCCAACTGCGCGCTCGCCTTCGGCCTAGCGCTGGTTTGGCCTCCCTCCCTCTTTCTACCGCGTGGTGCCTGCCGGCCAGCCCCTGCCCTTCCTTTCCTTTCTTCTTCCCCGCCTTCCTTTCTTCTTCCTTCCTTCCGCGTCGTGCCTCTTTCCTTTCCGCGCGCTGCATCACCGCTCCCGGATCGAGCTCGGGCCCGCTCCACCATTACGATCAAGTCTCCATGCCTCCATAACCCACCCCTATATAAGGCCGCCACCCCCAGTGTGGCGGATCCACTTCGGATCTACTCGGTTAAACACGATTTAGCCGCCTGATACGCGACGCTCATGCCTAAGCCGAGTAAACACGACGTGCCGTCGGATTTCCTCCGATTTAACCACTTGAACAGGACCATTTTAGCAGACTCACACGAAGGTGAGCGGTTCTAGAGAGTACAATAAGTCCACCGAGTTAACAACTTAACCATTTAGTTTGGTTATGAAATAACATCAGAGTTTTACACGGTTTCAAAGGAAAGCACAGAAGGTAAAATACTAGCGGAAGCAATCATCGGGGTCGGACGTCCTGGTGAGGCCATCCGGGACATCACTGATCACTCTCCTCGCCGTCCGAGGAGGGATCCCACTCGACCGTCCAACCCGGAGGGAGCTGGGGCGGCCAAGCGCCAGCAGAAGAAGGGTCGGGAGCAGCCACTTCACCTGAAAACAGGAGCCACAACAAGGCTGAGCTACTAAGCTCAACAAGACTTAACCGACAGGAGAGACTACTCCACACTTCTAGACATGCAGGGCTTTTTGGCTGAGGGGTTTGTTTGCCAAAAGCACTAAGTAAACCCTATTTTCAAGTTTTAGCTTCAGTTCTAAGTTCATTAACCAGTCTAGGTTTTTGCAACTTATCTTAAGCAATCATAGAACCAAAACAAGGTATGCATATATATATATATCAACAAAACAATGTCATCATCAGATTCCTCATTTACTCAGGGTGACATAGCGATCAAGCAGTCTCAAGCTGTGAGAGGCAGACGAATCGATTCGAGTTCTTTAACCATGCATGGTGAACCTAACCTCACGACATTCGCGCACCCGGAGGTCGCTTCCTGTGTCGGCCTTCCCCATCAATCCCCTAACCCGTGTCGGGCCCATTTCCTTTGGTGCAAGGTTCCACAGACTCAGCCTCTGCCGTTCTGTGACCACGCTTGCCACCACATGAAACAACCAGCAGGGGAAACTCAGTTCCAAGAACAATGGGGTGACCGCTCACGTCTAGGTTCAATCCGGTACTAGGATTCCTTATCCCATACTAAGTATGAGGTTAGTACTTTCAAACACTTGATCACGAACACCACCACTGTCGGGCCTTAGCAAGTTTTCATAGACAGACGGGGCGATCATCCGACCACCAAAGAGTTACCCAAAACCCTACCCCGTCCATCATCCTTATAGTTGTAACAGAAAGGTAGACATCCAACTCCTACAACTCGCGAGTGACAGGGAATCACTCGGCTTTTACCGTCTCCTAGTTAAGCAAGCAGCTACTCGGTCCAACAGCTAGTGTTCAGATCATGGGAGCTAGGATATGCATCTAGGGTTCCAAAAAACTCCTATACGTAAATGCACAAGCATGTTGCCGAAGGCATGCGCAAGTTTGGTAAAACAACACAGGGTTTTCATGCAACCGGGGCTTGCCTTCGAGCAAGGAGGAGAGAACTGCTCGACTTCGGGGGCGGCTTCGGCTTCTGGGGGCAGGAGCTCAGCTACAGCTTCGTCTTCTGGTGCCGGGTGTAGCTCGTAGAAGCCGTCAGCGAGGCACAACTCTACACGAATGCAATGCAAGAGTTAGCATAGACGGTTATTTCAACAGCAACACTTGCACATCTGAGCCCAGAAACTCGCGACAAAGAGCAGTAGGGTGGGGAGGTTCGAAGGAGCTGGTGGAGATCAAAAGGTAAGGGTTGCAAAGGAACTTATGATCTGATCCTTCAACTAGAGGATTTGGTATACTAGGGATCCTCAGACGCAATCGCTGAAGGGTTCCCAAGTTTTACACATACACTCTCGGTTTGAAGAAAAGATCACAGCCGAGCCCTCGGGCGAGGCGGATAGGGGTCGGCGGAACAGATAGGGTCGGGCGAAACGGAACCGGGGTCGGGCGGATAAGAGGGGTCGGGCGAAGCGGACTGGGGTCGGCAGCTTACCTTCTTCCTACAAGGGAAGCTTGGGGTCGGGAAAAAGGCAGACTTGGGCGGAGGGACTAAGGCTCTGAACAATGGCTAAGTCCGACAGTGCTCCGGCGGCGGCGGTGCTTCTTGTGGATCACAAGTGAGCTCTTACGCAGCACGGAGGAGCAAGCGGCTTGGTGGCTTGGGGAAAACAGAGGGGAGTGGAGAGGAGAGTTCCTCAGGAACTTAGCGTGTGGTGCTAGGAGCTTGAGCAGGGAGCGAGAGAAATGGCGGAAGGCAGCAATGGCGGAGGGAACTCCGGCGGGCTCGCGCATTCCCTTTTATAGCGGTTGGGACGGGGAAGGGAAGCGGCGCGGGAGAGAGAAGGGGAGCGGCGCGAAGGCTGGGAAAGAAGCAATGGAGTGCTCTGCCTGGGTGGCGATTGAGCGACGAGGGCCGTGGTGCAAGACTTCGGGGATGACGCCAGCGGTCATCGGGCTCTGGCGTCAGGACGGCGCAGGAGCGGGTATGCCGGTGGTTGAGATTTGGCGGAGGCGGGCGTCGTCGTGCGGTAGATTTGATGGAAGTGACCGGGTTAACGGTGCTAGAATCGAGGGCGCACAGGTGAGAAGATAGGCAGCCGCGGGCGCGCGGGCGAGCGCGGAGCAATAGATTGTCGGGCGGCTTCTGACAGGGCGGGGAAAGGAGCTGTCGCTGCCGTGGTCGGGGTTGGCGAAGGAGGAATCATCGGGTAGCGAAGACCAGGCAGCGCGACTGTGTTCGAAGTGACGGAAAAGACGGGCGACATCGGGCTCTGCGGCTGGGATCCGGTGACGTGATGATGGGCGCGGGAGGCGAGGAGCTGCAGAAAGGTTGCAGAGGGGCTTCCGCTGCCATTGGGGAAGGGGGCACGAGAATCCATTCGGTCGCGGGCCAGAGATGAGGCTGAGCGGCGGGCGTCGGAGAAGATGAGCCACGCGGCGGGGAAACTCTGAAGTGGGCATGCAACTCGAGTGCGCCTGTCGCAGAAGATCTGGGGGAAAAAGATCTCGCGGGTCCACTGGTCAGATAGAACGGATGTTTGGGAAAAGACTTAGAAGGATCCGACGGTGGGCTGGTTTTGGCGGGGTCGGAATCCGGAGCAAAGCAGGGAGGGGTCCGGTCTCAGGGGTCGGGACCGGTCGGGAGGTTGATCACTTTGGCTCGAAAAAACTAGACAGGTGATCAGGGGCTAGGATAAGATTAACTTGGAAGATTTGGGGCCGGTCGTCACAGCCTACCCCTCTTAAAAGGAATCTCGTCCCGAGATTCAGGTATCAAGGGGGTGTGCTGTTCTTACCTCCATGACGAGATAGAAAACCTGGAAAGCGCTTGTTCAGATACTCATCTGTTTCCCATGTCGCTTCATCTTCGGTGTGGTTTCTCCAAAGGATCTTGTACATTTTGACCATTTGGCGCCGGGTACGCCTTTCTTTCTGGTCAAGAACTCGGTCTGGGTACTCGGCGTAGATCAGGTCAGGCTCTATCTGAAGCTGCTCTTGCTCTAAGATCTCTGCTGGAACTTGGACACATTTCTTTAGTTGAGACACATGGAAAACATCGTGTATGGCCGATAGCTGTTCTGGGAGTTGGATCCGGTAAGCAACGGGTCCACAGATCTCCACAATCTCATAAGGGCCAATGTAGCGGGGAGCCAATTTTCCTTTCACTCCAAACTGTTGTACTCCTTTGGTCGGGGAGACTCGAAGATACACCTGGTCACCAAGGTCAAACTGTAGGGGCCTTCTTCGCCTGTCGGAATAATTCTTTTGTCGGGATTGGGCAGCCTTGAGATTTTCTTGGATTACCCTTACTTGCTCTTTGGCTTCTGCCACTAAGTCAGGGCCATAGATCTGTCTTTCTCATGCTTGGGACCAGTTCAAGGGTGTCCGACATCTCCGGCCATACAGGGCTTCAAACGGTGCCATCTTCAAACTGGCCTGATAGCTGTTGTTGTAGGAGAACTCGGCCAAGGGCAGGCACTTGTCCCAATTCTTGTCATAATGGATGACACAAGCTCTCAACATGTCCTCAAGGATTTGGTTGACTCTTTCGGTTTGACCATCAGTTTGAGGATGATATGTTGAGCTACGGATGAGCTTGGTGCCCATGGATGCTTGTAACTGTTCCCAAAAGCGTGCCACAAACTGAATTCCTCGATCAGAGATGATGGTCTTGGGTACACCATGTAGGGAAATTATGCGGTCGAGGTACAACTCTGCATACTGCTTGACTGTGTGGGTGGTGCGGACAGGAAGGAAGTGGGCGGTCTTGGTCAGGCGGTCCACTATAACCCAGATGGAGTCATATCGCTGTGATGTAAGGGGCAGTCCAACTATGAAATCCATGCTGATGTCTTCCCATTTCCAAGAGGGAATAGGTAGGGGCTGCAGGGTACCCGCTACCTTAAGATGACTGGCTTTGACACGTTGACAGGTGTCACATTCTGAAACATACTGGGCAATTTCCGACTTCATCCCACTCCACCAAAAGGGTAGACGGAGATCATGGTACATCTTGTTGCTGCCAGGATGGATTGAGAACTTGGAGAGATGAGCTTCGTCTAGGATCTGCTTCTTAATGTCGGGGTCGGCTAGCACAACCAGTCGATCTCCATAATATACGCCTCCAGTTTCGTCCTACCGGAATTGCTTATATCCTTCATCCTTTAATGAGATCTTCCTGATGATCTGCTTTATTTCCTCATCCTCTACTTGTGCTGACCGTATTTGGTCTTCCAAAACTGAGTCAAGGGTGATGTGGCCGAGGGTTCCATGGGGAATAATTTCCAAACTGAGTTTTCCCATCTCATGACACAGAGTCTCGGTGAAAGCTGTTACCAACAGGTAGTTGCAACGGTTCTTGCGACTAAGAGCATCAGCCACCACATTGGCTTTGCTGGGATGATAATGAACTTCCAAGTCATAGTCTTTTATCAACTTCAACCATCTTCTTTGGCGCATGTTGAGGTCGGCTTGAGTGAAGATGTACTTGAGGCTCTTGTGGTCGGTATAGATGTTGCAGTGGGTGCCCATCAGATAGTGTCTCCATATCTTTAAGGCATGTATCACTGCTGCTAGCTCAAGGTCGTGGGTTGGGTAGCTCAGCTCATGAGGTCGTAATGCTCATGAGGCATAGGCAATGACTTGGTTGTCTTGCATAAGAACACACCCAAGTCCAGTGCCAGAGGCGTCACAGTACACATCAAACGGCCTAGAAGGATCAGACTGAGCCAAAACTGGGGCTGTGGTCAGCAGGTGCTTCAGGGTCTTGAAGGCTTCTTCACACTTGTCGTTCCACACGAATTTGACCTCCTTCTTCAACAACTCAGTCATAGGCTTAGCTATCTTGGAGAAATCCGGTATGAAGCGCTGATAGTAGCCTGCCAGTCCAAGGAAACTTCTGATCTGGTGCACTGAGGTAGGAGGCTTCCATTCCATAACTTCCTGTACCTTACTGGGGTCGACGGCTATACCATCCTTGGAGATAGTGTGTCCCAAAAATTTGACACTATCCAACCAAAACTCACACTTGGAGAACTTGGCATAGAGTTGGTGATCTCTCAGCCGTTGGAGAACTACATGAAGATGATCAGCATGTTCTTCTTCGCTCTTTGAGTACACTAGGATATCATCAATGAACACCACTACAAACTTGTCCAGCTCGGGCATGAACACCGAGTTCATGAGGTACATGAAATAGGTGGGTGCATTGGTGAGTCCAAAGGACATAACTAGATACTCGTATAGTCCATATTTGGTAGAGAAGGCTGTCTTGGGTACGTCGCAGGGTTGGATCTTGATTTGGTGATAACCCGAACGAAGATCAATCTTGGAGAACACCTTTGCTCCAGCTAACTGATCAAACAAGACATCAATGCGTGGCAGTGGGTACTTGTTCTTGACGGTCACAGCATTGAGGGGTCGGTAGTCCACACACATGCGTAGACTGCCATCCTTCTTCTTCACAAACAGGGCAGGGCAACCCCAAGGTGATGTGCTGGGTCGGATGAAGCCTTTTTCAAACAGATCATGCAACTGGGCCTTCAACTCGGCTAACTCAGCAGGTGGCATCCGATAGGGTCTCTTGGATATCGGTGCGGTGCCAGGGATCAACTCGATGGAGAACTCCACCTCTCTATCAGGTGGCATACCAGGCAAGTCTTCGGGGAACACGTCAGGATACTCACAGACAACAGGGAGGCTTTCTAGACGGGCTCCCGATAGAGGGTATGCACAAGGGAGTGCAGAAATAAGATGTCTCAAGGATAAGGTAGAACTGCCATAGAAGGGCGAGTTGATGTAGAGAGTTCGGGCGGCTGTGTCTAGAACCACTTGATGTCGGGCCATCCAATCCATACCAAGGATGACATCTATGCCTTCTAGGTCAAGGATGATAAGGTTTTCCTTGAAAAGGATTGGGCCTAGCTGGAGAGGTACAAGAGTAACGATCTGATCCGATGTTATCTTCCCTCCTGGAGTGGTGATCACATAAGGTTCCTTAGTGTGACTGACATCCAGCTCACATCTTTCTCTAGCCTTACTTCCCATAAAGCTATGAGAGGCTCCCGAATCAAACAACACAACAACAGCTTGATTTAAGACAAGGAAAGTACCCGTCATTACTGGCGCACCTTCGGGGAGCTCGGTCAAGCTGGTGTAGTTGAGTCGGCCTTGTCGGACTTGTACCTTGGGCCTTCTTCCTCTGTTTGCCATGGAGTTTTGGCCTTGTTGCTGATTCTTGTTCCTGGGGCAGTCCTTAGCAAAATGCCCTTCATTGCCACAGGTGAAACAACGGCTACTAGCTGCAGGGCGGGGTGGTGCTGGTGGGGTCGGCCGGGGCACCTGTGGTGGAAAGCCGGGAAAATGGGGCGCTGCTGCTGGTGGGGGTCGGGCAATCCACCTTCCCGACTGCTGGGGTCGGCCGGGGGCTTGTGGAGGAACCATCCGGAACCTTCGGGTTGGCTGGCTTGGAAATGCCACGGAGGCCTTCCTCTTCTGGTCGGCTTTGAGAGCCTGCATGCAATCCTCTTGAGAGATGGCCAGATTGACCAACTCATTGTAGGTGTCCACCTTGATGGGGTTCAACCTTTTCCTGAGCTCCAAGCTCAGTCCTCGGCGGAATCGATCCCGCTTCTTCTCGTCGGTGTCCGCATGATAGCTGGCATAACGGCACAGGTCGTTGAAAGCTTGGGCGTAGTGCAGCACATCTCGGGTTCCCTGGGTAAGGGCCAGGAACTCGTTGAGCTTGCGCTCCAAGAGACCTTCCGGGATGTGATGCGCTTTAAACGCGGTCTTGAACTCATTCCAGCTGACCACATGGCCAGCCAGCAGCATGGCATGGTAGTGGTCCCACCAGAGCCGTGCGGAGCCACGCAGTTGTTGGGCTGCGAACCGGGCCTTATTATGGTCGGGGCACGGGGCGGTGAGAAGCTCGAACTTGGATTCGATCGTACGAACCCAGGCGTCAGCGTCGAGCGGTTCTTGCATCTTCTGAAACAAAGGGGGCTGCGTCCCCAAAAAGTCCTCATAGAGAGCCACATGCGGCTGCTGCTGAGCCCTTCCACCATGGGGCTGCTGCTGTTGTCCTTGTACAAGATGCCTTAGCAGCTCAGTTTGAGTTGCTAGGATTGCCTCTAGTGGAGATGAGGGTGGGAGGGGGGGGGGGAAGATCCTGTCGCTGCTCGCTACTGCCGGGCACAGAACCGGACCTGGTGCGATGCGCCATCTGCAAGAGTTAGCGTTCCATTAAATTCATAATCTTAGAAATACTCCAACAAATGGAACGTATAAGTTAAATCCTCCACTGCAACTCTTGCCGATAATGCAACACACGTCCTCCTAGGGGAGATACACTTTTCTCATCCTCATGTTGGTTAGCGTTCATCGTAGCCTTGTACTCAACTTCGGGCGAATCATACCCTACCCAGACTCCTATACTCCGACTTAAGCCACGGGGTCGGGCTAGGCGATCCTCCCGAGAAAAAGGGTCGGCAACGATCCACACTAAGAAGGGGGTCGGGCGAGGTGGAGACTGCCTCGAGGGGTCGGCGCAACCGATCTCATGAACCGGGGTCGGCCAACTTGAACGGACCCACAGAAAACAACGTGGGTGGTCGCGACACCACTCACTTAGTCTAGCATTCCAACACTTTGCAAGGGTTAAAGGCCAGACACCAAAATTGACTTCATATACAGCGGTGTTCCAACACAGGGAGTACTCGACTCAAGGCTAACCTATTACAATCCTTTCCAAAATTTAGGCTGCCGAGGAGTACAACAAAGAATGAGTCCCTGAGAACTCTTAATCTACAAATGGACACTATGAGTAGGAGAAGGGGCGCCATCTTCTTCGATATCCATGCTGGACGCTCCCTCATCCTCCTCGAGGTCCTCTTGAGCTTCGAGCTGCATATTGAGGGCATGCATATCGTCGAGCTCAGCTTGATGCTCCTCCAAGTGAGCATTGGCAACTGCCAGCTCCATCTCTGTCTCCATCTTCTCCTCCGACAGCTCGATCATGCCGTCCACTAGGTCGGTGACTTCTCCCTTGAGCTCGGAGATCCGGTCTTGCATGTCGTGTATCTGAATGCCATAATAGCTAGTCGATTCTAGCAACGCCTCTTAAACGAACGCGGTTAGTGTACCTGCAGAAAACACCAACACACGAACCTTTCGTGCCAGCACCCACGAAAGCATTCCCAAACGTTACCGCTCACTATAGGAACGGCACCCATGCGTTTAAGGCTGCATGGACAGCACTCAACCGTGGAAATAGGTTCCCTTTGAATGGAACCATATAACCCTTCGCATACTCGTGATGCGGAATCAGCACACGTATGATAGACGTGGCGAATCAACCGTGCGGATAGGTTCGTTGGAATCGAACCGTACCAACCTTCGTATGGATTACATACGGAACCTGCGCACGTGTGATAGATGTGGGCGAAAACAACCACGATGATAGGGTCCTTTGAATAGAACTCCCTATCAACCTTCGCACACTCGTGATGCGGAACTCGGCACACGTATGATAGACGTGGCGAAGTGCTGGAAGGGTTAGTAAGATAACCAAATAAAATATTAGCCACCTAAAACAACCCAAAATCCCCTAGGGCCTCTCGCACTAAAGTCATCCTCAACGGTCATACGAGATTTTTCAAAAAGTTTCTTGCAACTTTTATCTTTTTCAAGAAGTGTTAGGGCTTGTTGTGTTCTCTGTACTGCTAAACCGGCTCTGGTACCAGCTATGGCGGATCCACTTCAGATCTACTCGGTTAAACACAATTTAGCCGCCTGATACGTGACGCTCATGCCTAAGCCGAGTAAACACGAAGTGCCGTCGGATTTCCTCCGATTTAACCACTTGAATAGGACCATTTTAGCAGACTCACACGAAGGTGAGCGGTTCCAGAGAGTACAACAAGTCCACCGAGTTAACAACTTAACCATTTAGTTTGGTTATGAAATAACATCAGAGTTTTACACGGTTTCAGAGGAAAGCACAGAAGGTAAAACACTAGCGGAAGCAATCGTCGGGGTCGGACGTCCTGGTGAGGCCATCCGGGACATCACTGATCCCTCTCATTGCCGTCCGAGGAGGAATCCCACTCGACCGTCCAACCTGAAGGGAGCTGGGGCGGCCAAGCGCCAGCAGAAGAAGGGTCGGGAGCAGCCACTTCACCTGAAAACAGGAGCCACAACAAGGCTGAGCTACTAAGCTCAACAAGACTTAACCGACAGGAGAGACTACTCCACACTTCTAGACATGCAGGGCTTTTTGGCTGAGGGGTTTGTTTGCCAAAAGCACTAAGTAAACCCTATTTTCAAGTTTTAGCTTCGGTTCTAAGTTCATTAACTAGTCTAGGTTTTTGCAACTTATCTTAAGCAATCATAGAACCAAAACAAGGTATGCATATATATATCAACAAAACAATGTCATCATCAGATTCCTCATTTACTCACGGTGACATAGCGATCAAGCAATCTCAAGCTGTGAGAGGCAGACGAATCGATTCGAGTTCTTTAACCATGCATGGTGAACCTAACCTCACGACATTCGCGCACCCGGAGGTCGCTTCCTGTGTCGGCCTTCCCCATCAATCCCCTAACCTGTGTCGGGCCCATTTCCTTTGGTGCAAGGTTCCACAGACTCGGCCTCTGCCATTCTGTGACCACGCTTGCCACCACGTGCGACAACCAGCAGGGGAAACTCAGTTCCAAGAACAATGGGGCGACCGCTCATGTCTAGGTTCAATCCGGTACTAGGATTCCTTATCCCATACTAAGTATGAGGTTAGTACTTTCAAACACTTGATCACGAACACCACCACTGTCGGGCCTTAGCAAGTTTTCATAGACAGACGGGGCGATCATCCGACCACCAAAGAGTTACCCAAAACTCTACCCCGTCCATCGTCCTTATAGTTGTAACAGAAAGGTAGACATCCAACTCCTACAACTCGCGAGTGATAGGGAATCACTCGGCTTTTACCGTCTCCTAGTTAAGCAAGCAGCTACTCGGTCCAACAGCTAGTGTTCAGATCATGGGAGCTAGGATATGCATCTAGGGTTCCAAACAACTCCTATACGTAAATGCACAAGCATGTTGCCGAAGGCATGCGCAAGTTTGGTAAAACAACACAGGGTTTTCATGCAACCGGGGCTTGCCTTCGAGCAAGGAGGAAGAGAACTGCTCGACTTCGGGGGTGGCTTCGGCTTCTGGGGGCAGGAGCTCAGCTACAGCTTCATCTTCTGGTGCCGGGTGTAGCTCGTAGAAGCCATCGGCGAGGCGCAACTCTACACGAATGCAATGCAAGAGTTAGCATAGACGGTTATTTCAACAGCAACACTTGCACATCTGAGCCTAGAAACTCGCGACAAAGAGCAGGAGGGTGGGGAGGTTCGAAGGAGCTGGTGGAGATCAAAAGGTAAGGGTTGCAAAGGAAATTATGATCTGATCCTTCAACTAGAGGATTTGGTATACTAGGGATCCTCAGACGCAATCGCTGAAGGGTTCCCAAGTTTTACACATACACCCTTGGTTTGAAGAAAAGATCACAGCCGAGCCCTCGGGCGAGGCGGATAGGGGTCGGCGGAATAGATAGGGTCGGGCGAAACGGAACCAGGGTCGGGTGGATAAGAGGGGTCGGGTGAAGCGGACTGGGGTCGGCAGCTTACCTTCTTCCTACAAGTGAAGCTTGGGGTTGGGAAAAAGGCAGACTTGGGCGGAGGGACTAAGGCTCTGAACAATGGCTAAGTCCGGTAGTGCTCCGGCGGCGGCGGTGCTTCTTGTGGATCACAAGTGAGCTCTTACGCAGCACGGAGGAGCAAGCGGCTTGGTGGCTTGGGGAAAACGGAGGGGAGCGGAGAGGAGAGCTCCTCAGGAACTTAGCGTGTGGCGCTAGGAGCTTGAGCAGGGAGCGAGAGAAATGGCGGAAGGTAGCAATGGCGGAGGGAACTCCGGCGGGCTCGCGCATTCCCTTTTATAGCGGCTGGGACGGGGAAGGGAAGCGGCGCGGGAGAGAGAAGGGGAGCGGCGCGAAGGCCGGGAAAGAAGCAATGGAGTGCTCTGCCTGGGCGGCGATTGAGCGACGAGGGCGGTGGTGCAGGACTTCGGGGATGACGCCAGCGGTCATCGGGCTCTGGCGCCAGGACGGCGTAGGAGCGGGTATGCCGGTGGTTGAGATTTGGCGGAGGCGGGCGTCGTCGTGCGGTAGATTTGATGGAAGTGACCGGGTTAACGGCGCTAGAATTGAGGGCGTACAGGTGAGAAGACAGGCAGCCGCGGACGCGCGAGTGAGCGCGGAGCAACAGATTGTCGGGCGGCTTCTGACAGGGCGGGGAAAGGAGCTGTCGCTGCCGTGGTCGGGGTTGGCGAAGGAGGAATCGTCGGGTAGCGAAGACCAGGCGGCGCGACTGTGTTCGAAGTGACGGAAAAGACGGGCGACATCGGGCTCTGCGGCCGGGATCTGGCGACGTGATGATGGGCGCGGGAGGCGAGGAGCTGCAGAAAGGTTGCAGAGGGGCTTCCGCTGCCATTGGGGAAGGGGGCGCAAGAAGGCGTTGGAGAAGATGAGCCACGCGGCGGGGAAACTCTGAAGCGAGCATGCAACTCGAGTGCGCCTGTCGCGGAAGATCTGGGGGAAAAAGATCTCGCGGGTCCACTGGTCAGATAGAACGGACGTTTGGGAAAAGACCTAGAAGGATCCGACGGTGGGCTTGTTTTGGCGGGGTCGGAACCGGAGCAAAGCGGGGAGGGGTCGGGTCTCAGGGGTCGGGACCGGTCGGGAGGTTGATCACTTTGGCTCGAAAAAACTAGACAGGTGATCAGGGGCTAGGATAAGATTAACTTGGAAGATTTGGGGCCGGTGGTCACACCCGGTCCTTTTCGCCTCGCCCCAAACCCTAGCCGCCAAGTTCCCAAGCGCTACCGCAAGCTTCAAGCCCGCCACCGCCAAGCACCGCCTCATGGTGAGTCTTGACCGCCGTCAACCACCGAAACGGGATCGCCATGGTCTTCTCGTGTTTCTAATGTTCCCCGCATGTTAAACCGTGGTCGGGAGCTCGCTTTCGAGCAACTTCGGCGAATCACCGGCGAAGCGTAGCCTCTCACCATCGGTCTCGCCGCCGCTTGTCCACCGCCAGCAGCCGTAGCCATCGGATCTAGATCCGACGGCCCGCAGCAAGTCAACCGGGCCGCGTACCGGTCAACCGCACAACATCACTGCTCTTTTGCATTTAGGCTCCTGCGTTTTCCACAAATCAACCCGCAGTCCAATCTAGTTCTAAAGTATATACAACCGGTCCTATTTTCTTCTATTTTAAACCCTACACTTTTGTAAAATTAACCCACCATCCTGAGCTGCATTTTAGGGCATTAAACTTTTGGTTTATAAGCGTAATTACATATAAGTCCTTGGTTTCCGCAATTTAGCCCTGGAAGTTTTGTTTTTCTCGCAGAAAAGCCCTTGAAACTCCGTTTTTCGCGTTCTTTATATCCACGTGTTCATTTTAATTCGTAGATTAGTTTTTCAAGCTTGTTTTCTCTGTTTATTATGATTAGTGTAATTTTTTTCTTATTTTATGCATTTGTTTGCTTGTATGTGCTCGTGTGACGCGTGTAGACGGTCAGCAATTCGAGGGATTTGAAGATCAAGCCTTCGAGGAGTACAAACAGTAAGAGCAAGGCCAAGAAGGCAAGTCGTGTCCTTGATCACTTCTTTAAGTCCTATTCACCTTTACTTTCATGTTCAATAAAACACCGCTATGCGCGTAATAGTTTAAACATGATGGGTCCCAACTAAGGATGTTGTAGATTTCATTTACCTATGCCTTGACCAACCGAGTTTACTTTTATGTTGGGTAGCTCATACTTATTGCTTACTTGGGTTATAGTGGTTTAACTGAATTCAATGATTAATATTGCTTTACTTTTGTTATACCTTTTATTAATACAAGATCATAAATGTATCGAAACATGGAGAACCACCCAGGAAAATAGTGCTACCACAAGACTAAATGACTCTGGTCTTGGCGGAATAATTAGAAACTCTAGTTTGAAGCGGTCTTACCGAAAGGGCAAAAGGGGAAGACAGTAGTTGGTGTATAGCACTCGCTCTCTTGGGAAGTGGGCTTTGCTAAGACACTATACCACTAGGGGACTGTTATACAATACGCTGATCATGAAACCTTGGCGGACCACTTCTTGTTAGGGAATCTTTGTAAAGGCCTCGTAGCGTCCCTATGCAATCACACCTCGGAAGTGTGGTATGGTGCCTTGCAAACACCACATGGTTGGGTCCAAAGTTTTTTTGAACTTTTACATGACTTGTGGGTAAAGATGTGTGACCTCTGCAGAGTGTAAAACTAATCGATGAGCTGTGCTCACGGTCAAGAGCGGCCTGGATCCTTACATGATAACATTATCGAAAGATGGACTTAAATCGTTGTAATTTCATTCATGCATATGTTGGTTACTTTATTTATGCTCTTGTTTATTTTTGGGTGGTATAAACTTATACTTAGTTAATTGCTAATAAAATTTGACCAACTTAATTAAAAGTTGATGCTGATTAAGCCTTAGCCATGCCTTGATTAGCCTTACACTATACTGTTCCCCACAACTTGTTAAGTACCAACCATAAGTGTACTCACCCTTGCAAAACCACTGTTCAGACCAAGATAATCTGGTGGAGTACATTGACGACTTTGAGGAGTTCTAGGCGTACGGTTCTTCAGTCAGCTGCCTGTGGTGTCGTCACTATCTTCGGAGTCCGCTGCGTAATAAATTAGGCTTGTGCTTTATTGAGACTTTTGGTCATGTAATAACTGTTTAATACTCTCTTTATTCGTTATGACACTGTCTTTGTTATTCACTTATGTGATACATATGTGTAACTTGATCCTAGCGCACATGTATTGAAGGATCGAAAGGGCGACCAGAGGGTTGTGAATGGGAGCCTATAAAAATTCTCAACAAGAACTAGGCCTATATCTCAAGTGCAACCCCAAAGCACACCTCGCGTTTTATCGTCAAGATGATGCAAGTCAACTCGTGACAAGCTCATACTAGGAATGATAAGAAACGCTCAAATCACAGTGGAAACACAACATGAATTGACTTCATCAAATTTGGGCAAACCAAGATTGACTAAGATCACTACTAGCTAATTATCCAACTAAGCATGCATGGATAAATGATTAATTTAAGTGCTAAACATTATTAGCAAAAGAGAGATCAAAGAGTAGCTAAAGCAAGTAACACTAATTAGCTAACTAATTGTATGAATTGACGGAGAAGAAAAAAAAAGAAGCTCACGGTGCTGTCCAAGGTGAAGCTAGGCCTGTGCGTGTGAATCTGCCTCGGAGCTCGCGATTTGCTGGACGGTTGCCTGGGCCAAGTTCCTTGCTTGGGCCGTGCGTGGAAGCTGCTGCTGCCTGCATTGGTCCACTTGCCTGGTGTTGGGCCTGGCTTGCCTAGAACGCAGCTGGGCCGCCTTGCTCCGCAGCGAGCTGACTCACACGTTGGATTGCAGGAGCTGGCTCGGCCTGCTTGCCTCCCTGTTGCTGACCCACGTGCACGTGCTGCTCGCTGCTGCTTCGCTATCCAGAGAACCTGCGCGAACAGAGACAGGAACACCAAGAACAACCGAAGAACAAGAACAAACTTCAAATCATAAGATCTCCTCCAATACTCCGCGGATCGAGATGAAACTTGAGACACGGATGCAATACGCCAAGGGCAAATAGATCCATGAAATAAATCCTGAAAAGCTCAAGAATTCATCACTAATTTTGGGGAAAATTGAAACATGATTTGGGAAAAACTCAAAATCCTGCTGAATTCGTGAGGAATTTGAAAGGGAATCATATCAAGAATGCTCTCCAAGGTCCTACCAACATTCCCCTTCAACCAATCTTATGAGATTTGAGCTCAAACATGATCAACGAAAATTCCCCAAAGATAGTTCCGAAAATAGGGAAAAAGAAAATGGTCAGGAATCAAAGATTTAGCATGATTTGAGACAACAAATAAAGCTAAATTATGGGAACATCTTCTATACAAGATGAGGACTAGCCTCCTCCCTTCATTCACCCAATAAAGATGAAGAAATCAAGAGGAAAGAGTAATCACTCTCTAATCTCCCTCTCTCCTCTCACTTTAAGCACATGACTAGCCTCTAAGCCAAAAGATAATGAGTTGCTAAGAAAAGAGGTGCTGAAATAACGAGCCCCCCATCCCTATTTATAGTCCAGGACGAAAGACAAAACTACCCCTACAGCTACAACTAGGATAACTACCCACGCAAGGGCATTTTGGTCCAAGTTTTTATCCGCGCATCGCACGGACACGCCGCCTACACGACTTTGCTTCGCCTCGACGCAAGCCGCGATGACGCCACGTGCCCTCCTTCTCGAACCTCCGGCCGCACCGGGCTCGCCCCCGGTTTTGAGGCCTAAACTGGGAAACCTGCCTGTGCGGTGGTTTTGAGGCCCAAACCACCCAAACCGTCCATCTTCGCTTGGCCGCTACGCGACCTCCTCGATGTCGACGCGTGTCCGGCCTCCGCCAAGCCTCCGCTCCACTCGACCGACACCGTCTCCATCCTGTCATGTCCTCTCGCCATTCCGTGCACCATGTGGACCGCCCATGACTTTGCCCGGACTCCTCGGGTCCATCGGTCCAAGCCTACTCGCGTTCATCCTTCACCGCCCTTGGTCCATTGGCACGAACCTTTCACTTGACCTTCACCGCACGCCGTCGACCATCACGTCGCATCCTACACCTGCACATCACAAGCCAAGAGCAACATCAATTCAACACAACATTGTCAATCACTCATCATCCAACGGTGACCACCATTGGTCCTCAATCTCCCCCTTGATGAGTGCATTGACAACACTCCACAAAGTCATAGTATTGAAACAGAAAACAAGAAACTCAAAATAGAAAATCTCAGTCCCCTAAGATAAGAGCAACGGCTCTACACAACTGAGACAAAATCATGTGATCCCTCAAGAAGAGGCAGAAAACGGGCTCAACACCAATCACATGAAAATCCAAACTTAAATAAAAAATTAGCTCCTCAATAAGAGGTAAACAGCTTAACGCGACCGGTACAAGAGCATAAGAGCATAACAAGAGCATATCAATAACTCACAAATACTCCCCCTGAACATATGCACTCCCCCTGAAAACATGCATACATGCAAAGGATGCATGCAATGTCTCTCCGCCTTGTTGACAATGCAACCATCAACAAAAGCATGAAAGCACAAAATGCATGTCATGAAAATGCAGAACCTAACAAGCTTCTCAAATATATCACAAGCACTCTCAAAGGCTACCGGGCAGATAAAGCTTGATGGATCATATGAAACAATATCATCGCCAACAAGATGACATCAAGTTACAACAGTGGAGGTGAAGCAAGTATCAAATTTTAGTAATGTATAAAAAGATCACCACATGAGCATGCACCTAGTTAAGAATCGCCAACAAGAGCTCATACTAGGAAAATCCATTCTCAACAAGAGATCATTGCAAACACCCATATATGCATCACAAGTCATGTTTAAAGCTTGTGGAAACCAAGTGTCTACTTCTTTTGGTAAACATCTTGTAACAACTAAGCAGGCAATAATATCACATTAAGCACAAAAACTTTGTGAATTTATGAAGTTTTCAGCATTTTTCTTTTTAGTATTCACACAAAGCAAAATACATGAAGTGCCTTTGTGGCACAAAGAAGCCATGCTTCCCCAAGGGGTGCATCATAGGCTAAACATTTGCAATGATACCTAGATCTTTGACCCAATTGAAAAGAACATGGATTCCAAACATAAGCTAGATATGGAACCAGTATGCAAACAAGGGCAAACCATAACCAAGCATCTGCTCATGGGTGATAAGCAAGTTAATAGAGTAGAATTTAGCATTGAATTTCAAAAACAGTTATCTCAACAAGTATACAATATCATCAAGAGCATAACTGCACATTGCATCAAAATCACCAACCACAGCACTAGCTCACAAGTAGCATAAGGGAGTACACAAGATATATAGGAGAAGCTCATCTAGTGCAACATGATACACAACGCAATATGATACAAAATGCATGGAAACTAAGCTAAAATGATACAAATGAACAATATGCCATACCCAAATGGGAACTAAGGTAAAGCATGACATGATGTTCATATGTATCATCCACCACAATATATCACAAAAAAATAGCATGATAAGATATACATGTAGAACTCAAAGCTATCATAAAAAATGGCTATCCTACCATGTTTTGTACAGAAATGATACAAGTATAATACAAGAGAAGCTCCAAAACCCAACTCAGAAAGGAAAGCAAACACCCAACTCCCCCCGCAAACGAGCAAAAGTGGCTTGATTCAGGGGTTTGGTGAAAATGTCAGTGAGTTGGTTTTGGGTAGCAACATAGCCAAGGTCAATATCCCCTTTCTCAACATGATCTCTCAAAAAATGATATCTCACATCAATGTGTTTAGTTTTTGAGTGGAGATCGAGGTTCTTAGCTACACTAATGGCACTCGTGCTGTCACAAAGAAGGGGTACACGAGTAAAATCCAAACTAAAATCTCTCAAAGTGGAAATCATCCAAAGCAGCTGAAAACAACAGCTAGCAGCAGCAACATACTCAGCTTCAGTGGTAGACTGAGCAACACTAGATTGTTTGCGAGAAGACCAAGAGACCAAAGACGAACCGAGAAAGCAAATCAAAGCTCAAATGACCCAATCTTCTATGCCATTTCCAAAGTTCAGAAGATGAGCCAGCCACTAAACACCGAGAGAGACCAAATGACTTGGAAAAATCAACTTGAAACACTTGACCCTCGGGGACGATCATACACACAAGATCACCTCGAGAGTCTAAAATCCTTGAGGTCCCTTGCTTAAAACGGATCTCAAAACCATCATCAAGCAGTTGCAACACAGAGAGCAAATTGAAACCAAGAGAATCAACAAGACCAAATGAGGAGCTGATCCATCAAGAACATCCATTCGATGTAGCAGCACCACCAACGCAAGCTTAAGAGATTCGTTGGAAGATGGTAAACACCTCTCACATTCACTAGCTGATTTTCCACCAACTAGCATCATCGGCTTACACTTCATTAATCTTTTGCAGGCTCACGATTCACCGAACAACAGCCTTTTCTGCTTCCAAATTGAAGGACTTCCTGAAGAAGTTGAAGTCCTGTCGCATCCGTTGGCTCTAGGATCCTATCTAAGGACGTGAAGACCAAACTTCGAAGCATATTGGACTTCCTCAACCGAGACATCAGCTAGCTAGTTGAAGATGCAGAGCCGATATGGAACATCTTTCATGGCCTCAGAGGCCAAATTCCAGAAGAAATAGAAGAGGCCCTGATTCCCGTAGCCTTCATTGAGAATCAGCAAGTTCCTGTGTTGAAGGCATTATGTCGCTTAGCCGATTGAGCCCAACATGAGTGATTGCTTAAGGACAAGGAATCTCACAAGCTCCATGCTGAAGAAATCCACAAGAGAGTCAGCATATTAAGCAACTCCCATCTTGACATCGTTAGCGAGATCGATCGGCTCAAGGCAAGAAGGGCGGAGCTAATGAAAGAGTGAGAGATGTTGGAGACGCCATCATTGTTGAAGAGATCAAACTCGCCCAACTTTCGGATGCCATCAAGAACTTAGAACAAGAGAAGCAGTTGCATGCTCAACAAGCTTATCGGCTTCATAAGAGCATACAACCGATTCCCGGCTCAGCCGATGCCGATCGCAGAGAGGTCGAAGAAGCCGATCAAATTCGCCTACGCGCGATAGATGCCATCCATGCCCTCTTGGGACCACCGTAAATTTATTTTATCTATTTTGTAATGCAAATACTCTAATGCTAATACTACAGTCGACTTGAATGACAAACTGACTGATCCTTTACTGCTCTTTTTGACTTGCCAATGGCTACTCCATTCTAAGCACTTCCTTGACCAACTGTTGAGCGTTCAAATTTCTTCAACACTGCCTTATAAATATGAACACCCATGCTTCCCTTGAAAGCATTCAAAATCGCACCAACTCTTTCTCTCTACGAACTCTCAAACCAGACCGAATCCAAGTAATAAGGATGGCTTCTTTTTCATCGGTCAATCAGGAATCACTCTGCAATCTTGTTCTAAATCAACTGTTCTGAATCAATTCTCATCTGCAATTTATACCCTTTGTTCTCCCTTTTGCTAGATGAACTCAGTGAACAGCCAACTCGAGCTGATCATCCAAATCCTCCAATCCAACGACCAGCTCTCTCAAGCGAACAAAGATCTCAAACCAACCTTAATCAAATCAGAATTATATTCCCTTGGATGTCAAGCTGGTTTTATCTGCAATCAACTCCGCGAGTGCAAGTCGGCAGGTGCAACAGTTGGCCATTCAAGCACGAGGACTTCAGCTTTCTTCTTCAATTCTTGAAAGTAAATTGACTACTCTAGAAGCCAGAAGGGATCAACTTCTTCAAGAATTGAGCCAGATCACCAGTGAGATTAACATAATTACCACTCAACTGGGACACCATCCAGGCCTGCTTCGCCAAAGGGAACAAGTAATCACCAATCTTCAAGACGAAGACAACCAAGCTCGCCTGCGTGCGATAAAATTGACCCAAGATTTCTTAGGTTCGATGTAATGTCTTGTTGTACCTTGATAACTTAGAGATTGTAGATATTATTTATTCTAAGGGTGACACTTATTGCGTCGGCCATGTATCAGCCGACGTACCGAACTGAAATTGGCTTACTTGTATCTCATCGGCTATCAGCATATTTGCTTTCCTTCTTTTTGTACTGAAGACGATATTCTATGTATCAGCTATAATAGTCCAAAGCTTTAAGCCATCGGCTATGCATCTACCCATATACTGGGGTACTATTGCTTTAAATATTTTCCATTTAACGCTCTAACGAATTCTTCCCCTTCAAGTGTCTCTAGAATATATGCGTTGCTCGGAGCACACCGATTTACCTGATATGGTCCCTCCCACGTGGGCGAACATTTTCCGTATTTAGGATCTTTAGACCCTATCGGCAACACCAGTTTCCAGATCAGATCTCCCTAGGAAAACTCTTTGATTTTGACCTTCTTATCATACCATCTGGCTACTCTCTTTTTATTTTCTTCAATACTGATCAAAGCCCTTAGCCAATGACCTGCTAGATCCTCCAACTCTCCTTTCATCAGGATGGAGTAATCATCGGCTGTTAATTGATCTTGCAACGATATATGTCTTGATCCCGTTTTTAATTCCCAAGGCAAAACTGCTTCATGCCCATAAACCAACTAATAAGGGGATACTTTTGTAGCACCATGACAGGCCAACATCTTGGTTGCTCCTCAATCTTCCTCTTGATTAACTTGATAATCCCTTTGTTGGATGCTTCAGCCAGGCCATTTGCTTGAGCATAATAAGGAGAAGAATTCAATAATTTAATTCCCATACTGGCAGCAGATTCATAAAATTCCCCTGAGGTGAACATAGTCCCGTGATCGGCTGTAATAGTCTGAGGGATACCGAACCGATAGATAATGTGCTCTTTAACAAAATCGATCATGCTTGCCGATGTCACATTCTTCAAAGGAATTGCTTCAACCCACTTTGTAAAATAATCTATTGCTACCAATATGAACTTGTGGCCCTTACTTGATGATGGATAGATCTAGCCGATCAAGTCAATTTCCCAACCCTGAACGGCAATGGCTTAATTATAGGATTCATAGCTGATGCTGGAGCTCTCTGTATGTTGCCAAACCTTTGGCAATCTTGACAACCCTTGTAATACTTGAAGAAATCTTCAAGGATAGTCAGCCAGTAGTACCCATTATTTCTTATCATCCATTTCATTTTAAAGGCCAATTGATGGGCCCCACAAACTCCCTCATGAATTTCGCCCATTAAGCTTTTTGATTCTTCAACACCAAGGCACTTGAGCAAGACCCCATCAATTGTCCGATAATATAAATCATCCCCTAGTAACACATATTTTATGGCCTGAAGACATACTCGTCTATGAACCTTTTTGGATGGATCCCTTAAATAATCGACTATTTCTTTCCTCCAATCATCAACCATCGGCTCTAAGGCCATAGCACCACAAATCGGCCGATACCCGGAAGCGCTTTGAGCGAGTCTGTTAGCCTCTTCATTGTAAGATTTCGGAATATGCTCAATGGTCACGCTCTTGAATTCTTTAAGTAACTAGAGGCACTCTTCATGGTAGACTCTTAAAATATCATTCCTACATTCATATTCTCCAGTTAATTGATTGATGACCAGCATAGAATCCCCAAATATTTCAACAGCATCAGCTTTAATTTCCCTCAACAATTTGATGCCTTTTAAAATAGCTTGGTATTCAGCCTGATTATTAGCAGAGATAGCATCAATCAGCAATGAAAACTCATAGCTTGCCCCCTGCAGCGACACAAGCACTATGCCGATCCCTGAACCGATTCCACATGAAGATCCATCAAAGAATAAAGTCCATGGAACTAGTTCCATGATAGCAACCTCCGGACCACAGTGCTAAACAACAAAATCGGCCATGACTTCAGGTCAAACTCTGACAGAGCCAAAATCCATTTTCTGATTCTCCCATTCCAAACCGGCAATGACAACATATATTTGACAACATCATCTTTGCATATGACAACGCATTCAGCCGATACTTGATAATGCCTGAGCTTAGTGCAAGAGAAATACAAGCATAAGCACAACCTTTCGACCGGAGAATACGTGGTCTCTGCATCCAAGAGTCTCCTGCTCACATAATAAATTACTCGTTCCTTTCCTTCAAACTCTTGAACAAGAGCCGATCCGATAGCACGCTCATCAGCCGATAAGTACAACTTGAACAGCTTATGTTCCTGATGTTGGAGGTATGCCCTAGAGGCAATCATAGAGATGATGATATTCCATTTGTATCCATGATTTGTATATTGTGTTCATTGAATATCCATTAAAGGCTACTTGAATTGATTTGCAATTATGTGAATTGTATGTGAAACTCTTTACTTGTATGGTTATTCTAAAGTTGTCCCTAGTCGGAGTTCATGTGAGGACACACATGAATATTAGACTAGCACATATATTAGTTGATGACTATGTTTCACAAGTCATGGACATGGAGATGTTGAACTAATAATGTGGACACATGTGGAGACATGTGTTAGGACTGACCCAACATGAGAAGTAGTTCTCTCTTTAAACAACATATACGCTTTGTCCTTAGACCTAAGATTGTCGCATGTATTCTAGATGCGGATCGACCTACTTAGGGGCTATCAAACGCTACGTCGTAACAGGGTAGTTATAAAGGTAGCTTTCGGGTTTGTCAAGAAGCATGCTATGAGACATGGTCAATCAAGATGGGATTTGCCCCTCTCTGATTGAGAGTGATATCTCTGGGCCCCTCGAGTGATCGGATCAGAAAATGCATGGCCATGCTACGTACGGTTAAAAGTTAACCTACAAAGGGATTCCGAATCACAGGATCGAGAAAGAGCGGTCGGCTTGAAGCTAGACCAAATATCGTGAGGCAAAGGGAATAGTATGTATATCATGTTGTGATGGTTCGTCTGATATGATCTTCGTATACGTATAGGAGTTGGCACGTCTTGCTAGAGGCCGCTACCGACTATTGGGCCGAGTAGGAGTACTCGGGCCATGTCTATACGTATCCGAACCCATAGGGTCACAAACTTAAGGGGCTGGAAGCCCAATTCAGATCTGATCCGAGTTGGATTAGGTTTAGGAGTACTAATGGGCCTCGGATCCAGAGGCCCATCAGGAACCCCTATAAATAGAGGGGTGGGGGCGCCCTAGGGTTTTACACCTTTTTGGCGAAACACTTCTGCCGCGCCTCCCACGCCCTCGCCTGTTGCAACTCGCGGATCTAGCAATCCGGCTTGCGACGCTTCCTCCCTGCACGTGTGGATACCTTGGAGGTGTTGCGCCTGCAGCACTTGGACGAGCCGCCGACGAGCCACCGACGAGCCACGACGAGCCACGACGAGCCGCGGTACCGGAGGCGATCTTGCTGTGCACGTGGACGAGCTGCTGAGGAGCTGCTGGACGTGATCGACTACGTACGACTATGTTGATCGACTACGTACGACTACGTGATCGTTTTCACTGCACCGACGCATATCTACATCTTCCGCACCAGTAGTGCGTCGAGTGGTAATCCCGTGATCCTTATACGACAGTTCTTCCTGGTTATACGCGGTAGAAATTTTGATTTGCGCTAGCATAGCCTACCTCGTATCCCGACAGTGGTATCAGAGCCGTAGCTGCTTAGTTTTGGATTCGGGATGTGTGCATATGGAGATATGCGAGTTCTCTGTTGATCTAT
>NC_028451.1:12972256-13008544 GCF_000263155.2 Setaria italica
CTGGATCAGTTACAAAGCGTAATCGGTAATAACGACATACTCCTACCGGTCGGTTTCCGCCATCGGAGTTAAGTGATACACGTAAACCCAGTTGCAGTGAGGGAAGATCAATATGATTGGTCGAATCGAGATCCAGGGTCATACGCCAGGCGCATTAGATGTGCTATAGTAGATGGGATCTACTGCCGGGGTCGGGATTTTGCCGTATGCGCATGCTGCGGTAAATCAGCCGTAACTTTTCGGTACGATCTCGGATCGGGGCGATTTCTATACGAAAATTGATCTACAGAAAAAGTTACACGTGAATTTCAACTGCTTTGCCGTTTTCGGCGAAATTAGATTTCCCAAATTCGGCTTGGAAGATGGAGTTTCGGGCCTCCGAAGTTTTGAACGTTAGGACGCCTAACTCTGTTTTGCAGGATGTATGTATGTATCTTGTGATCAGTATGGCCCCCTTGTGTATGTGATGCATGTGTGTAACTCATTCGTGACCTGCGTGTCACGTGTACGGCAACATGGCAGGAGCCATATGTGTTGTCACTTTATTGTATTTAATGGTCTGCGTACCAATCTGTGATGATCCAAGCAACTATGTAATCTTCATTACTAGATTCTTTACTAGCTATTAGGCGTAATAGCATGCTCTAGTTCTTGGAGGACTCATCACCAGGAGGATGGCGCACATGGAACATGGAGATGGAGATCACCATGGTGAACAGGTTCTATGGAGATGGAGATCACCATATGAAAAACGGGCCATACTATGTCACAACTGTGTGAATGCTATTCTGTTTATGTTTTACTTTCTGCATGCTGTGATGTTAGAAGTAGAACGATCCCTCGCAAAGTTTAAGTTAGTATGCCCTCCCAACTAAAACTTGCACCGTCCCATGTCTTGTACAATTAGTGGTGGGTCTATGAAATTAGGGTGCCACTAGTTTTCCTTGACTAGACGGGTTTGTGTCGGACACTTACACGCATAAGGGTTGGTTAGCTTAACGAGGTCATCTTAACGGTTAAGGACCTTGGGGCATAAAGGTTGGGCGCCGAGACATAGAGATGTCACCCAACAACAGGAGTCATATGTGATATGATTAGCAAAAGTTGCTTACCGATCTACCTCGTTTGCTAGCGGTGATGCTAAAGCTCACTAGTAGACTTGTTAGTTGTGGATCCTGAATCACTAAGTTTCAATAGAGGGATATTGATTTTAGTGGGAGTAGATTCTGTTAAAATAGTTTAATGTAATTTGCTCTATCATGGATACGTTTGTCTTAGTGTATTTTGCATTACTTTTGTTGTAGATTAAATGGCACCTAGCAACACCACCACATCGTTTGCTTTGCGTTCGGTCCTTGAGAAGGACAAGTTGAATGGAACAAACTACTCGGATTGGATCCGCAACCTGAGAATTGTTCTCAGGGCTGAGAAAAAGGAAGATGTTCTAGACAACCCACTACCAGAAGAACCTGCTGATGATGCACCCGCTGCTGCTAAGACTGCTTACAAGAAGGCATGTGATGCTAACCTTGAAGTAAGCTGCCTTATGCTTGCTTGCATGGAACCCGAGCTGCAGATGCAGTTCAAAACAAACCATGAGGCGCACGATATGATCGTGGCGCTTAGAGACATGTTCCAAACACAGGCCAGGACTGAAAGGTTCAATGTGTCTAAGGCCTTTGTTGAGAGCAAGCTAGCAGAAGGCGCAGCAGTAGGACCACACGTAATCAAGATGGTTGGTTACACTCAACGGTTGGAGAAGCTAGGCTTCCCACTGGGCCAAGAGTTGGCCACTGATTTCATTCTTTCGTCTCTTCCGCCTAGCTATGGGAACTTCATCTCGAACTACCATATGCATGGGACGGAGAAGGGTCTGAATGAGCTGTGTGGTATGCTCAAGACAGCAGAGCCATGTGATGGCGATACAGAACAAGCCCAGCTTTAAGAAGAAGGGCAATTCTTGGAAGAAGAAGGAAGAAGGGCAATTCTTGGAAGAAGAAGGGCAAGGCTGGAACGTCCAAGCCAAACCCACCGCCCAAGGCTGTCATGAACTTGGTCACTGGAAGAGAAACTGCAAGCAGTACCTAGCTTCGTTGAAGAACGGCGGAAGTAAGAGTACTTCTACCTCAGGTACGCTTGTTGTTTATGTTATAGACAACATATTTCTCGCTGATACAGTTATTAATTCTTGGGTATTTGATACCGGATCGGTTGCTCATATTTGCAATTCGATGCAGGGAATGATAAGAAGTAGAAGCGTGGAAAGAGGAGAAGTTGATTTCCGCGTGGGCAATAATGCAAGAGTTGCTGCTTTGACCGTCGGGACGATGCAACTCCACCTCCCGTCAGGATTTATTATGGAGTTGAATAATTGTTATTTTGTTCCTAGTTTAAGTCGAAACATTTTGTCTCCTTCATGTTTGATGAGGGATGGTTATTCATTTGCGAGTGAAAACAATGGTTGTGTGATCTCTAAGAATAATATGTTTATGGCTTTTGCACCCATTGTGAATGGATTGTTTGTTTTAAATCTTGATGGTTCACCTGTCTGTAATGTAAGTGCTAAAAGGCCTCGGCCTAATGATTTGAGTCCTACCTACTTGTGGCATTGTCGTTTGGGTCATATAAGTGAAAAGCGCATGAAGAAGCTCCATTCTGATGGACTTCTAACTTCGTTTGATTTTGAATCATACGAGACATGCGAGGCTTGCTTGCTAGGCAAGATGACCAAGACGCCTTTCACAGGATTTCCAGAGAGAGCAGTAGACTTGTTGGAACTTGTACATAGTGATGTATGTGGACCAATGAGCACGACGGCTAGAGGAGGATTCCAATACTTCATAACTTTCACTGATGATTTTAGTAGATATGGCTATGTCTACTTGATGAGGCACAAGTCTGAAACCTTTGAAAAGTTCAAGGAATTTCAGAATGAAGTTGAAAATCAGCGTGGTAAGAAAATTAAGGCCTTACGATCTGATCGTGGAGGCGAGTATTTGAGCCACGAGTTTAGCAATCATCTAAAGAGTTGCGGAATTGTTCCACAACTTACGCCGCCTGAAACACCTCAGAGAAATGGTGTGTCCGAGCGACGTAATCGAACTTTGTTAGACATGGTTCGATCAATTATGAGCCAGTCGGACCTACCGTTGTCATTTTGGGGATACGCTCTAGAAACAGCAGCTTTCACACTTAATAGGGTACCATCTAAATCTGTAGTTAAGACACCATATGAGATGTGGACTGGAAAGGTTCCTAGTTTGTCTTTTCTAAAGATTTGGGGATGTGAAGTGTTTGTCAAGCGACTTCAGTCGGACAAGATCACACCCAAGTCGGATAAGTGCATTTTCGTGGGATATCCAAAGGAAACTTTGGGATATTATTTCTACAACCGATCAGAAGGCAAAGTGTTTGTCGCTCGGAACGGGGTTTTCCTAGAGAAAGAGTTTCTCAAAGGAGAAAAGAGTGGAAAGACAGTGCATCTTGAAGAAGTTCAAGATGAACCAATCGGGCAAGAATCAATGAGTGATGCTAATGTAGCAGAACAAGTTGAGATACCCATGGCAAGAGAAGCACCGCCACAACCACGAAGGTCGGCAAGGCTCCGCGAAATGCGGGAAATATTATTGTTGGACAATGATGAGCCTGCGACATATGCAGAAGCAATGATGGACCCAGACTCCGAAAAATGGCAGAGTGCCATGCAATCCGAAATAGAGTCCATGGGAGACAATCAAGTTTGGAACTTGGTTGACCCGCCTGATGGTGTTAAAGCCATAGAGTGCAAGTGGATCTATAAGAAGAAAAAGGACATGGATGGAAATGTTCACATCTACAAAGCACGACTTGTCGCAAAAGGTTTTCGACAAGTTCAAGGAGTTGACTACGACGAGACCTTCTCGCCCGTAGTGATGCTTAAGTCCATTCGGATTATTCTAGCTATAGCTGCATATTTCGATTATGAGATATGGCAGATGGATGTCAAGACAGCTTTCCTGAATGGAAACCTAGCTGAGGACGTGTATATGATACAGCCCGAGGGTTTTGTCGATCCGAAAAATGCTGGAAAGGTATGCAAGCTTCAGAGATCCATTTATGGATTGAAGCAAGCATCTAGGAGTTGGAACATTCGTTTTGATGAAGTAGTCAAAGGGTTTGACTTCACCAAGAACGAAGAAGAGTCTTGTGTTTACAAGAAGGTTAGTGGGAGCTCTGTAGTATTTCTAATCTTATATGTGGATGACATATTACTGATTGGAAATAACATTCCTATGCTTGAGTCCGTAAAGACTTCACTGAAAAATAGTTTTTCGATGAAGGACTTAGGGGAAGCGGCATATATTCTGGGCATTAAGATCTATAGAGATAGATCGAGAAGGCTTATAGGTTTGAGCCAAGATACTTATATTGACAAAGTGTTGAAGCGGTTCAGCATGGAAGAGGCAAAGAAAGGGTTCTTGCCTATGTCACATGGCATACATCTCAGCAAGACTCAGTGTCCTTCGACTACTGATGAGCGGGATCGCATGAGTAGAGTGCCATATGCCTTGGCTATTGGATCTATCATGTATGCAATGATAAGTACTCGCCCAGATGTTTCATATGCGCTAAGTATGACAAGAAGACACCAATCTGATCCAGGTGAGAGTCACTGGACAGCGGTGAAAAACATTCTTAAGTACTTGAGAAGGACTAAAGATATGTTCCTCGTCTATGGAGGTCAGGAGGAGCTCGTTGTAACAGGTTACACCGATGCTAGTTTCCAAACCGACAGAGATGATTCAAAGTCACAATCAGGATTTGTGTTCACGCTAAATGGTGGTGCTGTTAGTTGGAAGAGTTCCAAGCAGGAGACGGTGGCCGATTCTACGACAGAAGCCGAGTACATCGCGGCTTCGGAAGCCGCGAAGGAAGGTGTTTGGATAAGGAATTTCCTCATTGATCTTGGTGTGTTCCCGAATGCGTCCAGCCCATTGAATCTCTACTGTGATAATAATGGGGCAATTGTGCAAGCAAAGGAGCCAAGGAACCACCAGAAGAACAAACACGTAATGCGGCGATTTCATCTCATTCGAGACTTCGTTAACCGGGGTGAGATCAAGATATGCAAAATACACACGGATCTGAACATTTCTGATCCGTTGACAAAACCACTCCCGCAGGCTAAGCATGATGCGCATGTAAGAGCTATGGGTATTAGGTACCTTCTAGATTGACTCTAGTGCAAGTGGGAGACTGTTGGAGGTATGCCCTAGAGGCAATCATAGAGATGATGATATTCCATTTGTATCCATGATTTGTATATTGTGTTCATTGAATATCCATTAAAGGCTACTTGAATTGATTTGCAATTATGTGAATTGTATGTGAAACTCTTTACTTGTATGGTTATTCTAAAGTTGTCCCTAGTCGGAGTTCATGTGAGGACACACATGAATATTAGACTAGCACATGTATTAGTTGATGACTATGTTTCACAAGTCATGGACATGGAGATGTTGAACTAATAATGTGGACACATGTGGAGACATGTGTTAGGACTGACCCAACATGAGAAGTAGTTCTCTCTTTAAACAACATATACGCTTTGTCCTTAGACCTGAGATTGTCGCATGTATTCTAGATGTGGATCGACCTACTTAGGGGCTATCAAACGCTACGCCGTAACAGGGTAGTTATAAAGGTAGCTTTCGGGTTTGTCAAGAAGCATGCTATGAGACATGGTCAATCAAGATGGGATTTGCCCCTCTCTGATTGAGAGTGATATCTCTGGGCCCCTCGAGTGATCGGATCAGAAAATGCATGGCCATGCTACGTACGGTTAAAAGTTAACCTACAAAGGGATTCCGAATCACAGGATCGAGAAAGAGCGGTCGGCTTGAAGCTAGACCAAATATCGTGAGGCAAAGGGAATAGTATGTATATCATGTTGTGATGGTTCGTCTGATATGATCTTCGTATACGTATAGGAGTTGGCACGTCTTGCTAGAGGCCGCTACCGACTATTGGGCCGAGTAGGAGTACTCGGGCCATGTCTATACGTATCCGAACCCATAGGGTCACACACTTAAGGGGCTGGAAGCCCAATTCGGATCTGATCCGAGTTGGATTAGGTTTAGGAGTAGTAATGGGCCTCGGATCCAGAGGCCCATCAGGAACCCCTATAAATAGAGGGGTGGGGGCACCCTAGGGTTTTACACCTTTTTGGCGAAACACTTCTGCCGCGCCTCCCACGCCCTCGCCTGTTGCAACTCGCGGATCTAGCAATCCGGCTTGCGACGCTTCCTCCCTGCACGTGTGGATACCTTGGAGGTGTTGCGCCTGCAGCACTTGGACGAGCCGCCGACGAGCCACCGACGAGCCACGACGAGCTACGACGAGCCGCGGTACCGGAGGCGATCTTGCTGTGCACGTGGACGAGCTGCTGAGGAGCTGCTGGACGTGATCGACTACGTACGACTACGTTGATCGACTACGTACGACTACGTGATCGTCTTCATTGCACCGACGCATATCTACATCTTCCGCACCAGTAGTGCATCGAGTGGTAATCCCGTGGTCCTTATACGGCAGTTATTCCTGGTTATACGCGGTAGAAATTTTGATTTGCGCTAGCGTAGCCTACCTCGTATCCCGACACCTGAGGAGGTACCAACACTGGAGGTAACTCCAAGTATCGCTTAATATCATCTAATGCTTTTTGTTATTCCACTCCCCAAACAAATTCTTGATCAGCCTTCAATTTTAAGCAAACTAAACGATTGAATTCTCCCATACAAGTTTGATACAAACCTCCGAATGAAATTAATCTTGCCGATCAATGACTGAAGCTCAGTTTTGTTTTCTAGAGCAACAACCTTGTTAACGACACCAATGATCTTCTAACTAACCTCGATGCCACGTTCATGTACCATGAAACCCAAGAATTGCCCAGCCGATACGCTAAAAGCACACTTATTTGGATTCATCTTCAGTCCATGCTTCCTTGCGCACTACAGAACCTTGCGTAAATCGGCCAAATGCTCCTGGTACCCTTTCGACTTAACCACGACATCATTGATGTAAATCTCCACTATCTTGCCGATGATTTCATAGAAAATATAATTCATGGCCCGTTGATATATAGCCCCGGCATTCTTCAATCCAAAAGTCATGACGATCCACTCAAACAAGCCAACGTGTCCAGAACACCTAAAGGCCATTTTGGAAATATCTTCTTCAGCCATAAATATCTCGTTATACCCAGCATTACCAATCATGAAGCTAATAACTCTGTGCCCTGCAGTAGCATCTATCAGCACATCGGCTACTGGCATCGGATAACCATCCATCGGTGTGGCTTTGTTGAGATCCCTGAAATCAATACAAACTCGTAGCTTTCCATTCTTCTTGTACACAGGGACAACATTAGAAATCCACTCAGCATAACGACACTGCCTGATGAAGTTAGCTTCAATTAATCTTGTAATCTCAGCTTTAATATCAGGCAACACTTTTGGATTACAACACCGCGGAGGCTGCTAATACGGCTGATACCCTGGCTTTATAGGCAATTGATGTTCAACAATAGATTCATCTAAACCAGGCATTTCATAATATTCCCAAGCAAAGCAGTCTTTAAACTCCCTAAGTAACTGATCAATTCTTGCTTATACTCAGGATCCAACATAGCACTAATGTACGTTGGCCTTGGCTTGCTACCGTCTCCAAGATCTACATGCTCTAATTCATCGGCCGACGTAAACCCGTGCCCAAGCTTCCTATCGTCTTCAACAAACTCATCCATCAAGATGATTCCTCTAAGCCGGCTGTAGTCCAAAATCGGACACCTTTAAGAAATCCGTATCCCAGGCTTTGCCAGATATACAACTTACATGTTCATAGCTCTACTGCTGGGCATCGGCTGCGGCAATGCTGAAAGAGGAATCGGCGAGGACAACTTCCACTGAATTGCCAATCCACTGAACGAGGTATTGATGCATCATAGACAGGATACAACAATTGGCATGAATCCAATCTTGACCTAAGAGCATGTTATATGACCCTTTACCATTAATGATGAAAAATGTAGTAGGTAAGGTCTTAGTTCCAATTGTCAGATCAACGCAGAGTGCCTCCCGAGTTGGCAGATGTTCCCTTCAAAGTCTTTCAGCATCATATCCATTTTTGTCATGTCTTCTTCACCCTTTCCAAGCTTGCGAAACATGGCATATCGCATGATATTTATTGCCGCACCTCCATCCACCAGCAGCATGGTAACTGACCTTCCATTAACCTGTCCTTTGAGGAACAAAGCTTTCAAATATTGGCGCTTATCATCTTCAGGCTTCTCAAAGGTAGCTGGCATCGGCTCTAGGGTCAACTGCGCCATCTCTTGCTCTACTTCTGATATTTCCCTGTGATCAACCAGGGCCATGAATTCCATCGGCAGAACGAAGACCATGTTAATATCAGTAGCCGATTCATGATTATCACCCTTGTCACCGACTTTCACTTTAACGCGCCATACTTGGGATTTGACACCTTTCTTCTCCAGAGCACATCTTTCTTCTTCTTCCTGTTGCTCCCATTCACGCAAAAGTTGGACTCTCCTCTTTTGAGACTTGGTCAAACCTTCTGGGCACCACCTAGGGTGCTTCACACCATCATGCTGCGATGTACGCTGTTGCTTTGGCTCGCGACACATCGGCTCTTCATCAGGGACCCTAGGGTTAGCCCTCTCTTCAAGCCGATCATGCACACCAATCCTGACCCTCAGCTGATCATGCACACTGACCCTGTCCCCTAGCCGATCATGCACTGGAACACGCTTGTCACCACAATCAGACCTATCCCTGATGATTGGCTTCCGTTCTCTGTCATCAAAGCATGGCCTCTTGGATGATCGGCTACCTTGATACAACCCATTGTACTCAAGGCAATTATCAACCGATGGTAATTTGATCCCTTCCTCCCAGTAGTATATGAAGAACGAGCACCTCCAATGCATCATCTCTTCCCTGTGCTTGCTTTTTCTTGCTACCTTTGGAATTTATTGAGCAGCTCTCGAGAAGTAATCGGCCGGCGAGGTCTTTTCGAGCTTTCTCCTTCTTCTAATCGACCTTTTCCTTTGACGTCATCAGCCGATACCTAAACCTTAGGATCTACAGTTCCACTCTTCTTGGCCGATTATGAAGTCAACACTTTGGTCTGGAGTGCGTTCTTCTCACCAAATTGCACCATGTTAGTTGGGAAAGGGTGCTGATGAATCTTGATCAGCTTTGCTGACTTTGCAGGGATTTCAAACTTAAGTTTTCCCTGTTAATGGAACACCTTGCACTTATTTGTGTCATGAGACATAGCGTTGTGCCACTTGCAGTATTTTATCCTCTTCAGCTCCTCGACCGATGGAATAGTATGATAGGGCGAAAGCTTGATCTGCCCCTCTTGCAACAATAGATCAAAGATCTTATCGGCCTTGGAAGTATCGAACCCAAACTTTTTAGGTTCCTTCTTGCCAAATGGACATGAAATCGGCTTCTTACTCTTGACCCATTCTGCCAAGCTGACTTCTATCTCTTCTTCTGAATTGAAGTACTCCACATATGCCACCTTCTTTTGAAAGTTTCTCCTCTGCACAAAAGGGCGCACTTCCTGGTTAGACATTCGATGCACAAGCTAGCTTAGACTTTCAAACTCTTGCGATGCATACTTCTCCTTGATGTGCGGCAAGAGTCCTTGACAGGCAACTTCAGCTAGCTGGCTGTCACTTAGGATCAAACTATAGCATTTATTTCTGACTTCTCTAAATCTTTGTATGAAGCCAGCTACTGACTCATCACTTCTCTGCCTCAAACCAGTTAGATCTGTGAGCTTCATCTTGTGAACTCTAGCAAAGAAGTATTTGTGAAACTGCTTCTCCAGATCAGCCCAGGAAATAATGGAATTAGCTAGGAGTGTCATGAACCACTGGAAGACCGATCCAGACAAGGACGATGAGAATAACCGAACCATCAATGCATCCTGCGCATCTGCTTCTCCACATTGAATAATGAACCGGTTGACATGCTCCATCGTAGAGGTATCATCTTGTCCTGAGAACTTGGTGAAGTCAGGTACTTTATACCAATAAGGGAAAGGAAGCAGGTCATAAGCAGGTGGATACGACATTCTGTACATGTAGGTTTGCTGCTTGGGTTTCAATCTAAACTGTTCTTGCATCACTTTGGCTATCTTTGCTGCTCAATCCACCTGTTGGTGCGCATTATGTGGCTGTTGCTGCACAACCGGCTGAATTATCAGCTGAAAAGCTGATGCTTATGGCTGAGGCTGCGGCTGAACTACCAGCTGAGAAGCCAATGCTTGCCACTAAGGAAGGTTAACATGTTGTAGTATGCCTGCCTCCTTATTATATAATACCATCGTTGACCCGTCTTGATGGGGCACCAAAGTGCTGGTTCCACCATTGACTTCTGAAGTATTTTGCTGCTGATGCTGAGTCGTCGATTGAGGAGTTGACACCTATGGTATCTGTGTATGAGACCCTATGGACGGAGTGAATGACCTTGGAGGCATTCCAAATCCAGTGATCGAGTTCCATCCAATTTGTGTTCCTGCTGTTCCCCATTGCGCCGATGATGAAGTTAACGGTGATAGAATAGAATATACTGGGGAAGTCTGGTTCACAATCTACGTCGGTAAAGGTGGTGCAACACTAGGACTTAGAGGTTGCATAACACCATAGCCTCCCCTTGACTGCATCGGCTAAGAAACCGAATGTGTCATGCCATGCGCTGCCATGATGTTTCCAATTGGTGCATTACTCGCACTTTTAGGGGATTCGTAGGCTGGACCTCGATAACCTTGAGGAGCTCCCACTAGTAAAGTGTTGACGACAGCGTTGTGAACGATGTTGGTCATCACTGAGGACTGATTGATCAACGCATGATGAACAACTTGGTTGACCATCTCTTGCATCTTCCCTGGATTTTCATCAATAGTGATATGATGAGGGACTGGAAAATGATGCTTCTTAACGGCTTCTCCCCTCTTATTGAGGTTATAGGATCTCAAGTACGCCAATTTATATTCCTCCATAGCTCTTGCTAGATCACTTTTCTGATCCTCCTTAAGATCATCTTCTGTAACCTCCATGATATTTTTGTTTGAGAGCTCAGAAGGTTCCGGAATAGACATCTTGAAAAACTGCTCATGGTCCCACCGGGCGTGCCAAAAGTATGTTGACGCAAAAATCGAGCGACGAACTTCACGTACTAACACACAAAACCTGAGAGATCTACTTCGCTCAAGTACAGGTTGTAGCCCTCTCAATCCACGGCGTGCCAGTCAATTTGACCTGCTAATTGACAAGGACAATCAAATCGTTAAATTCGAGAGTGAATCGGCTGGTATTCCGATTAGCCCTATAGAGTTGTGACGGCCGAGCAGCCGATACGGCAAAAGACAATCGGCTAGGTCAGTCGATGTATGCGTAACCGATGCAGAGGAAATGATAAAACATAACCTAAATAGTGCTACGCAGACAACACCTCAAATAGATCTATTCAGCTATGTAACAGTTAATTGATAGAAGAATAGGGTAAGGAGCCGATCTGAGCTTATTTCAAGCTGGATAACTGCGATAAAAGCTAAAACAACAAGATTTAAATGAATAAACTTGGAGATCTAGCAAATATTGATAACTTGATGAATAAATCTAGACAAAATAATAGCGATGTGCTAGAAGTTAAAACCTAGAAATTACTCGAAAACTCGGAACTTACAAATCAGCCGAAGATCAAGATGATGCAACCCTGCAGACTTGAAAGAACTTTCGCGAAGTCACCAACTTGAAAGTAAATTGCAAATAAAGTAGATTTGTTTTGATTATGTGTGTACTCCTTTTTCTAGACCTCGCAAGGTCTCTATTTATATCCAAAACTCAAGACTCCTAGTCCTGGTCGATTACGATGCAATACAATATCTATAACCAAAGAAACAAACTTTCTAAACAAAACGACTCGTACAAGAGTCGGAAATAAACTTAGCCTCTAATTGCCAACCCTATATCCACCATCTTGCAACCTCCTTGCCGATCAAGACTCTTTTGCCTCTTATCGGTCGAAGCTCCAATATCTCTGATTGGCTGGAACCCTCTTGCTCGCATCGGCTAGACCCCATCAGCTGAATCCTCCTGTCTTCATCAGCCGAACCTCTATGATTCCATCGGCTGAACTGCTGTAACTCCATCGGCCAATTTTACTAGCCGTTGCTTCTCTGTCACGCATCAGCATCTCTGCTTCCCTTTGACGCCAACTTTTGATATGTGTCAAAAAACGGTATCAACAGGAATAAATCAAAGCTAACTCTAAATGACTAATTGTTACACACCTTTATACTAAAGCACTTGGGGAGCAAGTAAAAAACAAATTCTGTATAAGAGCTCAAATTGTGGCCAATATGAAAGTGATAGATGCTTTCAAATGGAGCAAATAATTACCCCTTTTCTTGATTTTGATGGAAGGTGTTCAAAAACTGGGTGAAGGTTCGGGCAAATTTCAAATCAAATTCAAAAACAGCCTTGATTGGCGTTCCACCAAAGTTCCCACAATCCTATCTCCAAATCCGTCAAGCTTTCCACATGTTGGCCTTTACAAAAGTTGTAGCATATACTTTGAACTCCAACTTTTATAATTAGAGATTCAAATGCGTAATTCAAATTTGATGAGAGAATTCACGTTGAAGCCGGCACCTTCGCACGCCACGCATCATGAGCATCAAGAATCTAACCAAACTTATTTTACATAATTGAGCATCATGAGCATCATTTGTGCATAACTGAGCAACATGAGCATCATTTGTGCTTAATTGAGCATCTTGGCCACGCATTGTTTAAATTCCCATAATTTTATTTTATTATTGAAATTCAAACTTGTGAAGCAACTCTAATTTCTGCTATGCCACTGTGTCTCCTATTATTTTATTTAAATACTAGATGCAAATTGATGATTTTACAATATGTTTACATAATTTTTCAGTGATGTTTCCTTGTGTTAAAAATTCGTTTAAATTTCAGTTTTGGCTGATTTCTTTTGTCGATTGCGTGAAAACCTGAGCAGTGTTAAAAATTCGTTTAAATTTTAGTTTTGGCTGCTTTCTTTTATCGATTGCGTGAAAACCTGAGCAGTTCTTGAGATGATTCTTGTGGAATTGTGTTCTTTGCATTTTTTATCTTTCAAATGAGTATTTTTTGGGAGATTTTTGGGTGCCTGTAGCTGGGTCGTTTGAGTGAGGAAATTTGAGTGTTTTAAAAAAATCGCTGGGTCCCACGCGTCATTATCTTCCACCTCTCTCGCGCCTGTGCATCTCTAGTTGGGCAGCACCAGCGGTTGTGCATCTCTAGTTGGGCTGCCCAGTGCTGGTTGGTCGCCATGGCCGGTGCCACACCTTTATAAGTTACACCTGCGCCTTGTCCAAACCCACCTTCTGCCTCCATTGCCGCCACCAAGCTCCAAAGCTCCCCACCATTCGCCGGCCCGATTCACCGCTGACGCTGAACCTACATCCAATTCCTTGCAGCTAGAGCCTCCTCGCAATGCCGCGCATCCATTTGACTACTCACTGGCTACCCTTCTCGCTTGGGCAGGCGCCCCCACCGACTGCCCCTTGTTGGGATACGAGGTAGGCTACGCTAGCGCAAAACAAAATTTTCTACCGCGTATAACCAGGAAGAGCTGCCGTATAAGGATCACGGGATTACCACTCGACGCACTACTGGTGCGGAAGATGTAGATATGCGTCGGTGCAGTGAAGACGATCACGTAGTCGTACGTAGTCGATCAACGTAGTCGTACGTAGTTGATCACGTCCAGCAGCTCCTCAGCAGCTCGTCCACGTGCACAGCAAGATCGCCTCCGGTGCCGCGGCTCGTCGTCGGCTCGTCGTGGCTCGTCGGCGGCTCGTCGATGGCTCGTCCAAGTGCTGCAGGCGCAACACCTCCAAGGTATCCACACGTGCAGGGAGGAAGCGTCGCAAGCCGGACTGCTAGATCCGCGAGTTGCAACAGGCGAGGGCGTGGGAGGCGCGGCAAGTCTGTTCAGCCAAAAGGTGTGTAACCCTAGGGCGCCCCCACCCCTCTATTTATAGGGGTTCCTGATGGGCCTCTGGATCCGAGGCCCATTAGTACTCCTAAACCTAATCCAACTCGGATCAGATCCGAATTGGGCTTCCAGCCCCTTAAGTGTGTGACCCTATGGGTTCAGATACGTATAGACATGGCCCGAGTACTCCTACTCGGCCCAATAGTCGGTAGCGGCCTCTAGCAAGACGTGCCAACTCCTATACACATACGAAGATCATATCAGACGAACCATCACAACATAATATACATGATATTCCCTTTGCCTCACGATATTTGGTCTAGCTTCAAGCCGACCGCTCTTTCTCGATCCTGTGATTCGGAATCCCTTTGTAGGTTAACTCTTAACCGTACGTAGCATGGCCATGCATTTCCTGATCCGATCACTCGAGGGGCCCAGAGATATCACTCTCAATCAGAGAGGGGCAAATCCCATCTTGATTGACCATGTCTCATAGCATGCTTCTTGACAAACCCGAAAGCTACCTTTATAACTACCCTGTTACGGCGTAGCGTTTGATAGCCCCTAAGTAGGTCAATCCACATCTGGAATACATGCGACAATCTCAGGTCTAAGGACAAAGCGTATATGTTGTTTAAAGAGAGAACTACTTCTCGTGTTGGGTCAGTCCTAACACATGTCTCCACATGTGTCCACATTATTAGTTCAACATCTCCATGTCCATGACTTGTGAAACATAGTCATCAACTAATACATGTGCTAGTCTAATATTCATGTGTGTCCTCACATGAACTCCGACTAGGGACAACTTTAGAATAACCATACAAGTAAAGAGTTTCACATACAATTCACATAATTGCAAATCAATTCAAGTAGCCTTTGATGGATATTCAATGAACACAATATACAAATCATGGATACAAATGGAATATCATCATCTCTATGATTGCCTCTAGGGCATACCTCCAACACCCCTGTTGCCACCCGCCGCTACCTCTTGGAAGCTTCGATACCAACTCCTCCGTGCTCCCGAACCCCCACTGGAGAGCCCTTAGCCTTGGGGCGTGGCCCCGCGCCTTTCCTCCGTTGTCGCGCCATCCCCCCTCCCACCACCATTTCGCCCAAGGCCGACCATGCCAAGTGCTGTCCGTGCCCGTGCCCCTTTCTCTGCGTTGTGTGTGAGTTCTCTTGGAGAAGAAGAAGAAAGATAGTGGGTTACGGGGAAATTATAGGGACCTATATGCGAGAATCAAAACATTTGAGGGTGGTTTTGAAAGATGCTCTCGATTTTGTGTTATTCCTTGATTTAAATCTCTACAAACCTGGAAAATGCATAAAAGTGTGTAGAGAAATGCTAAAAATGTGAAACTTATTTTGTTGGGTACCTGATGATGTATAGTTTACTCTAAAAATGTTTATGTGCATGTTACTTTCCAGTATCTAGCACTAGAATTTATTTTGTCTAAAAGTCATTAAATGCTTTATAAACCATATGATGATCCAAAAATTGTGAAACCAATTTTGTTAGCTTCCATTTTGTTGGGGGAAAAAATTAACGACCTCTCGAAGCCCATGGAAACAACAAAACGTAAAGGCCCAAGCCCACCTAAGGTAACAAAGACTGCCGTCGGCCCAACATGGGGGGTGAGAATCACACTCCGCCTCGCCTGACCCCGTATCCCGGGGTCCGGCACCCCCGACCCCAGAAGACCAAGCTCCGCCTCGTCCGACCGTAGGTCTGGGGTCGGGAGCGTCCGACCCCCCGCCGTAGGTCTCCGCCTCACCCAACCCCAAGCGTAGGGGGTCGGGTTAACCCGGGCCCGCTAGACAAGTATCCGCCTCGGGCGCGGATCTCGTGGGTCCTCCTGTCGATCTCGCCACAAATGCGTCGCAGGTCTGTCAGGAAGAAGGATACCCACGCCCCTCAGGGAACCTGCCGCAAGTACCCATGCGCGGCCGCACAGTACAAGCTATAGTAGCTCCGGCCTCCTCCTATTCACCACAGGGCACTCATGGCCTGCGCCGCCCGGAGCAGGGGGAAGCCTCACCCGTTCTCGTGTCCCGCATGCCCAGCGGCAGGGATGCGACGTCCCCTCTCCGCGAGCCGTTAGCAGGATGGCGGGATCCACCACCTCCCCCAACGGACACAAGAGTCACAACGAAAAGCCATCATGACGCTCGGCGGCTACAGCCACTGAGGAGGCCATCGACAGGACGCGACGGCGGCCACCCTCCTCCAGCAAACGCGCCAGCAGAAGTCGAAGGCCGGCGAGGACGCCGGGGACCTGGGAACGCTGTTCCTCCCTTCGTGTTGTATTTTTACCTAGCTATGTTTATCTCTTTACTTCTCCCCACACTCGGTCTCGCCTGTAGCCCCGGTGGCTTCCTTACGCTATAAAAGGAGAATCGGGGGCCTGAGACAGAGGGAGGCTCCTGAGACAACTCAAAGTACAGCAGAGGCTCTCTAGCGAACAGGACACGATGACACCCATCTAGTGCATCAGTGCACGCCCAAGAGACCTGGGATCAGTTCCCTCTCTCGCACTCCTGTAACCCCTACTACAGAACCCCACGTGGGCAACACGAGCAGCATCTCATACTGGACGTAGGGCTCTCACTTGCTCAAACCAGTCTAAACCCCGTGTCTCCCTCGTCACCATCTGAAGCCTTACGCACATAAAAGAAATTTACTAGTCTAAGTCTTGATCGGCTAATCTTGACAATGACAGTTGGCGTGCCAGGTAGGGGACCTTTGTGCGTACAACACCGGCTTGAGATGGCCAACCACAACGCCAGCTTCGCCCCGAGCTCCCAGATCCGCTTCGGGAGTCTGGACTTCCTCGCCACCGGGAAGGGGATCAAGCTGATCCCTCTCCTCGTCTTGCCCGCTCGTCCCACCATTCCCGGCTCCACCACCGGGATAACGGTGAGCGGCCAGGGGCACGCCAGAGGGCCTCCCTCAGAGGAGCAGCTCTTCGGGCTGTGCAATGCCCTAGTGACCTACGGTCGTCTCATGGCGCGGTCCATAACCGCGTCGCCCGCGAGCAACGAGCTAGTGGGCGTGGCGAGGACAATTTCCGTCCCCGGCTCCAGCAGCACGAGCCACCACCCCTCGCGCGAGTGCCTCATGATCAATGTGCACTCCGAGGGGTCAAATGATGACGGCGCCGAGGGGAGGTAGAGGACTCCGCCACTGTGCGCCGCGGCTACAACCGGAGCGATCACCAAGGCCCCGGTGCGACCTCGACAGCCGGAGGTGCGCGCGGCGCCCCGCCAGGAGGTCGAGCGCCCCCGCAACGAAGGCGGGACGCGACAGCGGGTGCACGACGTCCAGCAGCGCATCTGCGCGGACAAAGAGCGCCCTCAGCTCTTCGCCTGCGCCAGCCAGAACATCGCCGCTGCGGCAGCCCTACTCCGACGACTCCCCGAGCCGGCGATGCCCGAGGAGCGTCAGGCGCGCCAGGCGGTGCACAACCTACTCGAGTGCACCGCCGTCCAGCAGGCGGAAAGCACCGTGTCCCGATGACGTGGGCAGAATGCCAGCAGGGCAGCACCCACCGTACCCCCGAAGAGGTAGGGGGAGTCCGTTCATCAACCTCCTCCTAGAACGAACCCGGCCGCGCCCGCTCGACAGACACCGCCACCCGCAGGAGGCGGGGCTCAGTCCGTTCATCGGCGTGTCGGCCCCGTCCGTGACGCCCGCGACACCCTAGACGTGCGGAGGCGCTCCCACGCGGACAGGGAGGAGGGGGCCGATCATGGCTACCACGTCCCCCGCGGTGGCCGCTACGACCGCGGAGAAGACCGCAGCCCGAGCCCCAACCCAGCAGGGCCCCGGGCCTTATCCGCGTGCATCCTGAACGCGCCGTTCCCGCCGCGCTTCTGGCAACCAACAAATGTGGCCAAATACTCGGGGGAGACGAACCCCGGACTATGGCTCAGCGACTACCGGCTTGCATGCCAGGACGGTGGGGCGGATGATGACCTATTCATCATCTGCAATCTGCCAGTCTTTCTGGCCGACTCAGCTCGAGCCTGGCTAGAACATATCCCTTTGCTACGAATCCGCTGCTGGAACGACCTAAAGGAGATATTCGTGGGAAACTTCCAGGGCACGTACGCGCGCCCTGGCAATTCCTGGGACCTCCAGAGCTGCCGCCAGGGATCAGACGAGTCCCTCCGGGACTACATCAGATGCTTCTCCTGGAAGCGCACTGAGCTCTCCAACGTCGCGGACGCCGACGAGTCATAGGGGCTTTTCTAGCAGGAACCTTTTGCCGGCCCCTCGTCCACGAGCTGGGGCGTCGAAGCTCGCGGACCATGGAGGAGGTCCTCGACATCGCCACCAGCTTCGCCTCGGGCGAAGAGGCTGTCGGGGCGATCTTCGATCGCTCCAAGGGCAAAGCGAAGCAAGAGGAGGACGCCGACGAAGGCACCTCCAACCGCCAACAGAAGAAGAAGAACAAGTAGCGGAGTGAGCCACCCCTTGTTGCCGCTGTCGAGCGCAAACGGGGACAGCCGCCTCCAGAAGGCACCCCCGGCTTCTTCGACAAGCTACTTGAGGGACCGTGCCCGAACCACGAATTCCCCGTGAAGCACGCCTACAAAGATTGCAACCTCATGAAGAGGTACTTTGTAGGCTACCCGGTGAAGGGTGACCGAAGACGGAAGCCCGACGAGGAGAATAAGGACGGTGAAGAGAAGGAAGACGGCTTCCCCAAGGTGGACGGCTGGTTCATGATCTTCAGTGGCCCGGCGGCATACGACTCCAAGCACCGCCAGAAGCTGGAGCAACTTGAAGTGTACGCGACTGAGCCTGCCACACCAGCCTTCCTTGACTGGTCAGGATCCGCCATCACCTTCGACCGGTCCGACCACCCAGGGCGCGTCCTGCAGCCAGGACGCTACCTCCTCGTTGTCAACCCCGTCGTCGGCACGACGCGCCTCACCAAGGTGCTCATGGACGGATGCAGCGGCCTCAACATCCTCTATGCCGAGACCCTCGATGCCATAGGGATTGATCGTGTTAGGTTACGACGTAGGCTACAGTAGCGCAAATCAAAATTTCTACCGCGTAAAACCAGGAAGAACTGCCGTATAAGGATCACGGGATTACCACTCGACGCACTACTGGTGCGGAAGATGTAGATTTGCGCCGATGCAGTGAAGACGATCAACGTAGTCGTAAGTAGTCGATCAACGTAGTCGTACGTAGTCGATCACGTCAACATCCAGCAGCTCCTCAGCAGCTCATCCACGTGCAGCAAGATCGCCCTCGTGCCGCGGCTTGTCGTCGGCTCGTCGTGGCTCGTCGGCGGCTCGTCGTGGCTCGTTAGCGGCTCGTCCAAGTGCTGCAGGCGCACCACCTCCAAGGTATCCACACGTGCAGGGAGGAAGCGTCGCAAGCCGGACTGCTAGATCCGCGAGTTGCAACAGGCGAGGGCATGGGAGGCGCGGCAGATGTGTTTTGCCAAAAGGTGTAAACCCTAGGGCGCCCCCACCCCTCTATTTATAGAGGTTCCTGATGGGCCTCTGGGTCCGAGGCCCATTAGTACTTCTAAATCTAATCCAACTCAGATCAGATCCGAATTGGGCTTCCAGCCCCTTAAGTGTGTGACCCTATGGGTTCGGATACGTATAGACATGGTCCGAGTACTCCTACTCGGCCCAATAGTCAGTAGCGGCCTCTAGCAAGACGTGCCAACTCCTATACGCACACGAAGATCATATCAGACGAACCATCACAACATAATATACATACTATTCCCTTTTCCTCATGATATTTGGTCTAGCTTCAAGCCGATCGCTCTTTCTCGATCATGTGATTCGGAATCCCTTTGTAGGTTAACTCTTAACTGTACGTAGCATGGCCATGCATTTTCGGAACCGATCACTCGAGGGGCCCAGAGATATCACTCTGTTGGCGCTAGAAATCGGTCAACCGAATCCCAGCAACCGACACACGACCCGGGAGAATCTGCTTAGCTCCTGTTCGGGTGAATGCCCTGGTGCGATTCGCGCGGCGTGCCAGCCAATCTGACCTGTTGATTGGCAAGGAAGAACACGTGTCAAATTCAGTAACTACGATCGGCTAAGTTTCCGATTGGGAAAGCTTATCGGCAGATCGGCCGATTTACTGTAGTAGAGAAATCGGCTACAAGACAGCACGATCCCTGTAGCCTTGTAGATAGAAAAATATTAAAGTAATCGGTACAAGATACGTAGTAACAGCACTAGGAAAAGATCTAATCGGCAACAGATGGATCTGGCAGCAGAAAGTAACGAAAGCCGACACTACCGATTCCTAGCGGGATAACTGGTGATAAAACTAGGAAAATAGGCAAACAACCTATGAATCTAGTCGATATCGATAACTGATAAGTAAATCTAAACGAAACAACAGCGATGCGCCGGAAGTTAAAGCTTAGATATTACTCGATAAACGGAACTTACAGAATCGGCCGGAGATCAAGATGATACAGCCCTGCCAACCCGCACGAACTCGTGAGAAGGAAAAGTGTTGGCGAAGTCGCCTGCTCGAAAGTAAGCATGAAGAATAAAGTAACTTGTTGTATTGATTGATTGTTGTTTTTACAGATTTACAAAGGTAGCTATTTATAGCCCCCGTAAATAATCTTCTTAACCGACTAGAACTCTATCTCTAATTCAAACAGGAAACAAATATCTACGAGCACAATCCGTGCTAAACTAACTACCCCACGTTTCGTGGGCCGAACCCCACCTTATCTCTCCACCTTTCCAAGCCCATACAGGCCCACTTTAGTCTACCTTCCTGATCGGCTGATTTCTCATCAGCAAAGGATTGCCGATTGGGAACCTGGCGTATTCACTCTGAAGCGAAGTAAAAGCCACTTGACCGATTCCGCACTGTAGCACCTTTTGACCGATTCCCATCTATACTCCTTCGATTTCTTTCTTCTTTGGCGCCGATTCTACTGATGACGAAATCCGGCGTCAACACATGCCCCCCAGTTTCGAAGTAAAACATAATCCTTTACTTCGAAATTCTTTACAACCTCTCCTCCGAAACGTCCGCAGTGAAAATATCCTTCCGTTTCGCGGTCTTCCGGCTGATCATTGCAATTTTTTGAAACGGGCGCCCACGACGGCCACTACCCCGAAAAACTTGACGCGCCGGCGCAGTGAAAATTCCATCTTTACCCTTCTTTCAGGCACCCTATAAATATTATTTCACCGCAACTCATCTTCAAGCTCACACCCCTTTTCCAGCGCGCGCACCCCCTTCTTTCTTCAATCTTGCCATCGAAGTCTTCCAGCTTCAGCATCCAATCACTTCTTCCCCTTTTTCCTTCAATGGCGACCCCCCCCGGCAACTCTCCAGCACGCGATGCTCCAGGGACAATTCCTCCGGTGGAGGTAGCGACGGCCATCACTTCTTCAACAGATGCAAGGGCTTCATCAGAAATCCCAATGGCGGTTCCCCTCACAGCCCCATCATCTGCGCCAACGTCGGCGGCTACGCCGATTACTCAGAATTTTATCCCAGAGGTAAATACCGAACCCTCTCCTTATCGGCAATATTTTAGATCTGCTCCTTACATTCCTATGCCCTCTTTTCCTTTTTAGGCAGTTAGAGATAGAATTACCATTCACCTCACGGATAGTCCCGGCCTTGTTTGTCTTGGTCCCATGGGAAACCCAGATCCGGCGATTCTTATAGATTCGGAAACTGACCGGATACCTTTCAAACGGTCCGATATGAACTTAAACCAATGGGCAAGTACTTTTAGATCCTGGCCGAACGAAACCCCTGGTTGGAGGGAATGGTACCAACGGGTGGCCGCATCAAGGAGCGTTTCGTGGGATGAGCTTAAAATCGGCCAATGCATCAACCTTTCTCTGTCGCAAATGGAGAAAAATGAGCCGCTAGTGATGGCAGCTTCCTATTTCTGGTCTGATGCTCTTAATGCATTTTTATTTGGTCATGGTCCTATGACCCCCACTCTGGCCGATGTGGTCCTTTTGACTGGCTTAGATGTGTCCTCCCCTGACACGCCTTTCCAACTCCTGACCGTTCCGTCGCATCGGCTGGACACAAGAGGAATCGGCGGTTGGAAGGGCTTTATTAGTGATAACAAGAAGACCGGTACTGTTGAGAACAGGGAGTACACCGCTTTCCTGATAATGTGGCTCGAAAAACATTTCTTCTGTGGAAGAGCCGCCGGCCCAACAACCAACACCCAATCTTTAGCCGAGGCATTGTCCAAAGGAAGCCGCATTCCTCTCGGGAAACATCTTCTGGGTGCCGTGTACCACATGCTCCACCAAATCGGCACAAAACTTTCCAAGGGAGAACCAATCGGCAACCCAGGTGGGCCTTGGTGGTTTGTTAATCTATGGTTGAACCTCTATATGAGCAGGATCACTCGGCAACCAGTGGACCGTATGTCATTTCCCAATATTGAATCGGCGGAAGACCCTACCGAGCGTCGCCGATGTATGTCTTATGGCGAAGCAGCGTCAGCTTTTCCAGGTTGTGCCTATTCTGCCACAAAAGTAGCCGAGTACTTTCGGTGCTTCTACAATGGATTCAATGAGGATGCTACCATCTGGTTCCCATACCAGCGAGACATCCCAGTATTTGAGCTCCCCTCCTGCTTTGACTCAACTTCTGGCCGATTTGACGAGGGTCTCTATGAAGAGTTGATCAAACCAGGACTTTTACCGGCCAACTTCTTCTCGGGGAAAAACGCCCCCACATATGAGTTCTACAACCCATCTACTGCTGCTCGGCAATTCGGCATGGGTCAACTGCCGATACGGGTGTACTTCGCTGGCCAGATCAAGTTTAGAGAAGCGCTTAAAACTGGCGTGGATTATTGTCGGTTGCGAGACCGAGTTCCGGATTCCAGTACGATCAACTTGAATGAATGGCTATTATATCCATTTGCAACCCAGCCTTTCAAGCTTTGGTGGGCTGAATGGAAGCAGTTCTTATTCTGTCATTCAGCATCGGCGTACTGCAACCTTCTAGATCCATCCAATATTGATCCTAACGCCGAGGTATTTTCCGATTACCGACTGCATTCTTTTCACCATAATTGAGCACCTAATGATTTCATTTTTCCTTCAGGCTGGGAATCAAGCCCCTCCTACGCACAGCCGTAGTGGCCGGCTAATAGAAAGTTATCCGTACACCACTTACCCTCTCATCGGCTATGACGCTCCATCGGTCGATGTGATTGCTGGCCGATCGAAGAGAGTTCAGAAGAAGGTTGTCAAGAAAACCAGTCGCCGAGTTCGGGCTCGTACGGAATCGGTGGACCCTCCTGTACTCGCATCGGCAGAAATCTTGACTGCACCGCCCCCGACCATGCAGAGTACTGATACTCCAGCCATTACACAAGCCGGGGCGGCTGCTGCCTCACTATTGCTGGAAGCTTTACAAGTGAGTTCAAGCTTTATCACTTCCGATTTGTCAACTCAGCATTAACTCTTAATAACTTTTCGTGCTTCTTAGGGCTCTTCTATGGAAATACCACAGTCAGCAACAACTCGACCGGAGGCCAACACGCCCTTGCCTTCATCCATTGAGGTACGGTACTTGTCTCATGGACTCCCTTCGGGTATTTGCATAACATATTTAACTGATCCCTTGACGCAGACTATCGGCACACCAAGCGTTCCTCGACAACCGATTCCTTCCCAGGGAGCCGGTCCAAGCACCGTGCCGATTGTCGTAGAGTCTTCTTCATCGGATGAACCCATGACTCAGGTCACTGAACAAGGCACAACGGCTTTACAAGCGCAGCACGAGGAAATCCGTTTTAAGATGGTAAGTTTTTGAACCAGCCTCACCAGCCGATTTACTCTGCCCCCCCTGCCGATTTACCCTTTTTTCTTTATTCTTTTCAGGAACAGGACTCTCCCAACAACAGTCTCTTCTCTTTCGCGGTCGCTCTCTCTGATGATGAGGAGACTTCTTCTCGCCAAGTCGCCTTAAGCTCCGTCCCTGACGACGTCCGGGCTAAGCTTATCAATATCCGATCCCTCCTTCAAGGGGATATCGGCCGATTGGTAGAAGATGCTTCGCCGATTCGGCAGCTTTTTAGTGACGTCAGCGGACGCGTACCAGAGGAAGCGGAAGAGGCGTTGGCACCGGCGGCTTTTATTGAGTCCATGAGGATTCCCGTTTTTAGAGCCCTTCGTCATATGGCCGATCGCGCGAAACTGGCCAAGATCCGCGAAGATGAAAATGCTTTCAAGCACCAGGCCCAAGAAGCGAATCGGCGGATCCATGTCTTGGAAGATTCACGACCGGCGATCATTAGTGAAATAGATCGCCTCAAACGACGGAGAGCGGACCTTGCCAAAGAGATGGAACGAGTGACCAAAGCCATCAGCACCGAAGAGCGCAGACTTCAAGAATTACCTTCGGCTATTGCCGATTTGACACGGGAGAGGCAGCGTCTTGCTCAGGAGGCACTGAGACTCCACCGCACCGCATCGGAAGTACCTGGATCGGCAGAAGAAGACCAACGGGTTCTTGATTCCGCCGATCAGATCCGGCGTCGGGCCATCACGGCTATCGATACCCTTTTGGGTAATCTGTAAAACACCGACCGTTTTGTACGAACGTTTACTGCCGTCTTTGACTGACCTTTCGTGATGCCTTCTATTTACTGCCTTCCTTATTACCGATGGGACGTGGCCTTATCAGATTTTACTGTGTTCCCCCATAAATATCGACCCCGGCGCTTCCTCTCCGATAACACTGATTTTGGCTTCTATTTCATCTCTCCTTTTCTCTCATCGGCGCAACTACTTCGTTATGGCTTCATCGTCGTCTTCTTCCGTCAACCAGGTGACGCTTCGCCTTCTCCTTTCAGATCTTAGGAAGCGAATGCGCTACCTTATTCCCTCTCATGTTTCAGCCCCAACGCCTTAGTCCAGAGCTTGTGCGCGCTATCGAGTGCCTGTATTCTGAGGATCCTCTGACTCCGGATGACAAAGTCTTAATTTTAGCTCATCAGGCGGAGCTTCAAGATCATATCACCGTGGAAGCTCGAGTAGTCCTGGAGGCCGTGGTGAACGAGCACCACCACATGCTTCGAGCCACGAGGGGTCATCGCTGTACCGTTCCTGGCGATGTCATCACCTCGACGACCTGCACGGTCCTGGATTTCCTGGAAAGGAACGGTAACCCGCGGCTTCCTGCCGATAGGGTTCGTCCGTTCCCTCGGAACCTGCGGCCTTCCACCGATAGGGTCCGCATGCTTCCTCGGCCCGTCGTTCTGGCGGCGGCGGAGGCCTCGCGCCTTCCCGTAGATCTCCCCCGTCAAATCGGAGCAGAGAGTTCAATGAAGGCCGTAGAAGAAGAGTACATTCGACTCATGATACAGTTGGGTCGGGCTGAGAGGGATCGTAAGAACAAAAATAATTAGTTGTTGTATTTTTATTCTAAGGGCGACTTAGTGTTTTGTCGGCCATGTAATCGGTCGCCCGTACCGAACGAATGTAATCGGCCCGAATGAATGTAATCGGCCATTGTGAATGTAATCGGCCGTTCTGGTTGATTTCGTATGAATCTTAAAACCGAGTTGTGTCGGTCATATTTGACTGTGTTTATTCCTTTAGGCCCCGACCCATATACTCGGGTAATATCTTTTTAAATATCTCCCATTCAGAGCCCTAGTGAATTCTTCCCCCTCTGTTGTTTCCAAAATATATGCATTCCCTGGAGCGCATCTGCCGATTCTATACGGCCCTTCCCAGGTAGGAGACCATTTGCCGAATTTAGGATCCTTTGACCCAATCGGTAGTACCAACTTCCATACCAAATCTCCAGGGGAGAACTGTTTGACTTTGACCTTTTTATCGTACCATCTGGCCACTCTCTTTTTATTCTCTTCGATGCTTATTAGAGCTCTCAGTCGTTGGCCGGCCAAGTCGTCCAGTTCTTCCTTCATCAGAGCCGAGTAGTCATCGGCCGACAACTGGTCCTGAAGTGAAATGCGCCTTGATCCTGCCCTTGACTCCCATGGAAGCACCGCATCGTGACCGTATACCAACTGATAGGGGGATAGCTTGGTCGCCCCGTGACACGCCATTCTGTATGCCCACAGGGCCTCGGTCAAACATAGGTGCCACTTCTTCGGGCATTCTTCAATCTTTCTTTTGATCAACTTGATTATCCCTTTGTTGGAGGATTCTGCTTGACCATTGGCTTGAGCGTAATATGGAGAAGAATTCAGCAACTTGATGCCCATATCGGTCGTGAACTCCTCAAATTCTCCCGATGTGAACATTGTTCCTTGATCGGTTGTTATAGTTTGTGGGATCCCGAATCGGTAGACGATGTGATCCCTAACGAAATCGGTCATGATAGCCGAGGTCACATTTCTTAGTGGGATTGCCTCCACCCATTTGGTGAAATAATCGGTGGCGACCAGAATAAACTTGTGCCCCTTGCTCGATGGTGGATAAATTTGGCCGATAAGGTCTATTCCCCACCCTCTGAACGGCCATGGTTTGATGATGGGATTCATGGCTGATGCGGGTGCACGCTGGATATCCCCAAACTTTTGACACTCCTGACAACCCTTATAATATTTGAAACAATCTTCAAGGATCGTAGGCCAATAGTACCCATTGTTTCTGATCATCCACTTCATTTTATGTGCTGATTGATGAGCTCCGCATACCCCTTCATGGATTTCTCCCATTAGAGTCTTGGCTTCTTCTGTCCCAAGGCATTTAAGAAGAACACCATCGATTGTTCGGTAGAACAGATCATCTTCGAGCAACACGTACTTGGTAGCGTGAAAGCGCACTCGTCGCTCCACCTTTCTAGAAGGATCTCTTAGGTAATCGGTAATTTCCTTACGCCAATCGTCAGCTGCAAGTTCCAAGGCCATGGCCCCCGGAATCGGCCGATACCCAGATGCGTGTTGAGCGAGTTTGTTTGCTTCCTCGTTGTGATCTCTCGGGACGTGCTCGATTACTGCCGATCTGAATTCTTTCAAAAGCTGTAAGCAATCTTCGTGATGGATTCGCAATATGTCGTCTTTGCACTCGGCTTTTCCGGTTAGTTGATCTACAATTAGCATCGAATCTCCGAAGACCTCGACAGAATCGGCCTTGACTTCTCTCAATAATCGTAAGCCTTTTAATACAGCTCTGTATTCTGCTTGATTGTTTGTGGCGGCGGTTTCTATCGGCAGAGAAAAATCATATCTTGCCCCCCGAGGCGATATGAGGACGATGCCGATTCCTGATCCCGCTCCGCATGATGACCCATCGAAAAACAACTGCCAAGGCGCAGGTTCCACGAAGGCGATCTCTGGCCCACAGTGCTGGGCAACGAAATCGGCCATAACTTGACCCTTGACGGCTTTTGCCGATTCGTATCGTAGGTCAAATTCTGATAAAGCCAGAATCCATTTGCCGATTCTCCCTTTCAATATCGGCAGTGACAGCATGTATTTCACTACATCATCTTTGCATACGACTATACATTCTGCTGACAGTAGATAGTGTCTGAGTTTGGTGCACGAGAAGTAAAGACACAAACACAAACGCTCTACTGGAGGATATCTTGTTTCGGCATCCAGGAGTCTTCTACTAACGTAATAAATCACCCGTTCTCTGCCTTCAAACTCTTGGACTAGAGCCGACCCAATAGCTTTTTCATCGGCTGATAAATATAGTTTAAACGGCTTACCCGTTTGAGGGGGAACCAGGACTGGGGGTGAAACCAAGTATCGCTTGATGTCCTCTAACGCCTTGCGTTGTTCTTCTCCCCATATAAATTCCTGGTCTGGCTTCAACTTCAGAAGTGGTGTGAACGCCTGAATCCGCCCAGATAGATTAGATATAAACCTTCTGATGAAGTTTACCTTGCCGATTAGAGACTGTAATTCAGTTTTGTTCTGTGGAGCGACGACTTTGTTGATGGCCGCTATGGTCTTCTGGTTGACTTCTATACCTCGTTCGTGTACCATAAATCCTAAGAACTGTCCGGCGGAGACGCCGAAAGCGCATTTGTTGGGATTCATCTTGAGGCCATGCTTTTTGGTACACTCTAGCACCTGCCGTAAATCGGCTAGATGTTCTTCGTGGCTCTTGGACTTGACCACAACGTCATCGATGTAGATCTCCACCAGGAGGCCAATGAGTTTGTGGAAGATATAGTTCATAGCTCTCTGATATGTAGCACCAGCATTTTTCAAACCAAAGGTCATCACCACCCACTCGAATAGACCAAGGTGTCCTGGACATCTGAAGGCCGTTTTGGGTATATCTTCTTCGGCCATAAGTATTTGATTGTATCCGGCATTTCCATCCATGAAGCTAATAATTTTGTGCCCCGCGGCAGCGTCGATCAGTACATCGGCTGTAGGCATGGGGTAGCCATCCATCGGTGTGGCCTGATTAAGATTTCTGAAATCGACGCAAACGCGCAGCTTCCCGTTTTTCTTATACACCGGTACGATATTAGAAATCCACTCGGCGTAACGGCATTGCCGAATAAATTTTGCCTCAATTAGCCGAGTTATTTCGGCTTTTATGTCCGGTAAAATTTTAGGATTGCATCGTCGTGCAGGTTGTTGGTACGGCCGATACCCTGGTTTTATGGGTAGCCGATGTTCAACAATAGATCGATCTAATCCGGGCATCTCGTGATACTCCCACGCAAAACAATCCTTGAATTCTCTTAACAAATTTGTCAATTTACACTTGTATTCTGGATCTAAATTTGCACTAATAAAAGTCGGCCTTGGTTTGGTCCCGTCACCTAAATCTACCATCTCTAATGCATCGGCCGACGTGAATCCGTGTCCCAGCTTCCCGTCTTCTCGGGCGAACTGATCCATTTATTGCGCTTCTTCGGAGCCGACTGCTCGGATCGGCTGTAGGCCAAAATCGGTGACCTTCAGGAAATCAGTTTCCCACACCCTACCTGATATGCACCTGACGGTTTCGCAGCTCCATTGCTGTGCGTCGGCTGCTGCGACGCTGTACGCGGAGTCGGCTTTGACCACCTCGATGTTATCGCCGACCCATTGTACAAGGCATTGATGCATAGTTGACGGGATGCAGCAGTTTGCGTGTATCCAGTCTCGACCAAGAAGCATATTATAGGACCCTTTGCCATTAATGACGAAAAATGTGGTGGGAAGGGTCTTACTGCCGATGGTGAGGTCGACGCAGAGGGCACCGCGAGCGTTTGACACCTTTCCTTCGAAGTCCTTGAGCATCATGTCCGTCCTGGTTAGGTCGTCGTCGCTCTTTCCCAGCTTTCGGAGTACGGCATACGGCATGATGTTGACGGCAGCTCCCCCGTCGACCATCAATTTAGTGAGGGGACGACCGTCAACATGCCCTTTAAGAAACAACGCCTTCATATGTTGTCGTTCGTCGTCTTCGGGCTTTTCGAACGTGGCCATCATTGGTTCTAAAGCCAACCGTTCTGTTTGTTCCTCTATTGCCGACACGTTCTGTTGATCGGCAGGGGTCATAAACTCCATCGGCAATATGAAAACCATACCGATTTCGGCTGCCGATTCATCGCCCGCTGATTCATTGTTGCCTTTGTCGTTTCTTTTGGGGCGCCATACCCGAGGCCTCCCTTCCTTCTTGTCCATCGCGCTTTCTTCTTCTTGCTGCTCCCATTGGCGGAGGCGTTGGACTCTTCGTTTTTGTGATTTGGTCAAACCATCGGGACACCATCTGGGGTTTATTGGCCTCCCTTCTTTCCTGGCGCGTTCCCATTCTGGCTCGCGTCCTAACGGGTTCTCGTTTGTTACCCGAGCATCGGCCATGTCTTGGAGCCGACTGTGAACGCTGGCTTTGCTACTTGATTGATCGTGTCGATCGGTCCTGCCCCCCTGCCTATTACGGCTTCTATCTTCTGACCGATCATATCGGTTACTTCTGCCCCCCAGCCGATCACGCATGGAAGGGCGCTGATCATCTGGGTTGCGCCGATTCCTGCTGATCGGTTCTGGCCTTCCGTCTCTGGAACGAGACCTTGTGAATGGCCGATTGCTTCGATAGGGACCGTTGCACTCTGGGCAACTATCGGCTGATGGAAGTCTTAGGTTATTTTCCCAACAATGGATGAAGAACGGGCATCTCCAGTGTTCTTCGTGCCGACACATTGCTTCTTCTCGGGACCTCGATCGTTCATGTTGGCGTTGGTACTTTTGGAGCAGGAACTGGGAAGTAATACGTGGTTTATCAGACTCACCATCGTCGTCCTCCATTCGTCGTTTCCCTTTGACGTCTTCGGGCGTAACTTGATTTCTGGGGTCGACAGAGCCGCTCCTTTTTGCCGATTCGGACGTCAGCACTTTTGTTTGGAGGGGATTCTTACCCGTATGCACCATGTTGGTAGGAAAAGGGTGTTGATCAATCTTCATAGGTTTAGCTGGTTTCGCCGGTACTTCAAACTTGAGTCTGCCTTGCTCAATGGCCGACTGTATTTGCTGCCTGAAGATTTTACACTCGTTGGTATCATGTGATGTGGCGTTATGCCACTTGCAATACTTCATCTTCTTCAATTGTTCGGCAGAGGGTATCGTGTGGTAAGGCGAGAGTTTAATCTGTCCTTCCTGGAGTAGAAGGTCGAATATTTTGTCAGCTTTAGTAGTATCGAAACCGAACGCCTCCGGCTCCTTTTTGCCGAACGGGCATGATATCGGCTTCTTTCCCTTAATCCACTCTGCAAGTCCGATTTCGGCGTCTTCTTCATCCTCTACCTCTTCCAGGAATGCTACCTTCTTCTGGAAATTCCTTCTTGGATCAAATGGACGTACCTCTTGCCCGGACAATCGGTGGACAATCTGGCTCAGGCTCTCGAATTCTTGTGAAGCATATTTCTCTTTAATGTGTGGCAGCAGGCCTTGAAAGGCTATATCGGCCAACTGTGCATCGGTTAGAGCTAGGGAGTAGCATTTGTTTCTGATTTCCCGAAACCTCTGTATGTACGAGGGTATCGGCTCATCACTTCGTTGCCGGAGGCTAGTCAAATCAGACAGCTTCATTTCGTGGACTCCAGCATAGAAGTATTTGTGGAACTGCCTTTCTAGATCGGCCCATGTGATAATCGAGTTCGGTGGCAAAGTGGTGAACCATTGGAAGGCCGATCCAGACAAAGATGACGAGAACAACCGTACCCGTAAGGCATCTTGAGTAGCTGCCTCTCCGCATTGGATGATGAATCTATTCACATGTTCCACGGTAGAAGTATCATCCATCCCCGAAAATTTGGTAAAATCAGGAACTTTGTACCGATGGGGAAACGGCAACAAGTCATACGTAGATGGGTATGGTGTTCTGTAGGTATAAGTTTGCACCTTCGGCTTCAGGCCGAATTGCTCTTGCATTACCTCCGCGATTTGCGCCGCCCAATCTGGTTGTTGTTGGGGAATAATTGGCGGTGGAATCGGCACATGTTGATGAATCGGAGGTTGAATAAAAGGAGGTTGATGAAAAGGTGGTATCTGAGTGTAAGCCGGCGGTGTAGTAAAGGACGGCTGTTTGTAGGCGCCACTCGTTTCATCATATAGCATGAGCTCTGACGTCTTGTTGACCTCCGGAGCGATAGGCTGGTATGGTGGTATGATCGGCCGAGTGGCCGTTTGGGAGAGTGTCTGGAACGGAGGATTTCCTTGGCTGACCGATTGATTCAAACCGGTCGTATTTAAGGGTGCCCCCCAGGGTAGAGGGATGACTGGAGGGAGTGGTGCAGTGGACGGCTGGATGGGGCCGTATCCCAACAGAGTTGATGACGTGGAGGCACCAGACCCTCCGACAGAGGATTGGATCGGCTGTGAAGCCTGATAAGCCTGATTTGGTGGAATCGGCTGAAAATACGTAGGCCCCCTGTACCCCTGTGGTATACCTCCGGCGAAGGAGTTGACAACAGCATTGTGCACCATGTTTGAAAGTACCGGGGATTGGTTGATGAAGGCGTGATGAAGAGATTGTTGAATCATATCGGACATTTTGTCCGAATCTTCTGAGATCGCGATCTGGCGGGGAGTAGGGAAAGGAGACTTTTTAACAGTTTCCCCGCTCCTGGAACGACTGAAGGATTTCAAGCAAGTTTTCCGGACTTGCTCCAAATACTGATTCAGATCTTCTTTTTGGTCGTCCTTTAGATCTGCTTCCGTCACTTCGATGACGTTGTCTTCGGAGACTTCAGCAGCTTTCGACATGACGGCGGTTGTAATGGTCCCACCGGGCGTGCCAAAAGTGTGTTGGCGCTAGAAATTGGTCAACCGAATCCCAGCAACCGACACACGACCCGGGAGAATCTGCTTAGCTCCTGTTCGGGTGAATGCCCTGGTGCGATTCGCGCGGCGTGCCAGCCAATCTGACCTGTTGATTGGCAAGGAAGAACACGTGTCAAATTCAGTAACTACGATCGGCTAAGTTTCCGATCGGGAAAGCTTATCGGCAGATCGGCCGATTTACTGTAGTAGAGAAATCGGCTACAAGACAGCACGATCCCTGTAGCCTTGTAGATAGAAAAATATTAAAGTAATCGGTACAAGATACGTAGTAACAGCACTAGGAAAAGATCTAATCGGCAACAGATGGATCTGGCAGCAGAAAGTAACGAAAGCCGACACTACCGATTCCTAGCGGGATAACTGGTGATAAAACTAGGAAAATAGGCAAACAACCTATGAATCTAGTCGATATCGATAACTGATAAGTAAATCTAAACGAAACAACAGCGATGCGCCGGAAGTTAAAGCTTAGATATTACTCGATAAACGGAACTTACAGAATCGGCCGGAGATCAAGATGATACAGCCCTGCCAACCCGCACGAACTCGTGAGAAGGAAAAGTGTTGGCGAAGTCGCCTGCTCGAAAGTAAGCATGAAGAATAAAGTAACTTGTTGTATTGATTGATTGTTGTTTTTACAGATTTACAAAGGTAGCTATTTATAGCCCCCGTAAATAATCTTCTTAACCGACTAGAACTCTATCTCTAATTCAAACAGGAAACAAATATCTACGAGCACAATCCGTGCTAAACTAACTACCCCACGTTTCGTGGGCCGAACCCCACCTTATCTCTCCACCTTTCCAAGCCCATACAGGCCCACTTTAGTCTACCTTCCTGATCGGCTGATTTCTCATCAGCAAAGGATTGCCGATTGGGAACCTGGCGTATTCACTCTGAAGCGAAGTAAAAGCCACTTGACCGATTCCGCACTGTAGCACCTTTTGACCGATTCCCATCTATACTCCTTCGATTTCTTTCTTCTTTGGCGCCGATTCTACTGATGACGAAATCCGGCGTCAACACACTCTCAATCAGAGAGGGGCAAATCCCATCTTGATTGACCATGTCTCATAGCATGCTTCTTGACAAACCCGAAAGCTACCTTTATAACTACCCTGTTACGGCGTAGCGTTTGATAGCCCCTAAGTAGGTCGATCCACATCTTGAATACATACGACAATCTCAGGTCTAAGGACAAAGCGTATATGTTGTTTAAAGAGAGAACTACTTCTCGTGTTGGGTCAGTCCTAGCACATGTCTCCACATGTGTCCACATTATTAGTTCAACATCTCCATGTCTTGACTTGTGACAACATATGTTGGAGCTATGCCTAGATGGCATTTATAGAGATGATGATATTCCATCTGTTCCATGATTTGTATATTGTGTTTCAATGAATATTCATTAAAGGCTTCTTGAATTGATTTGCAATTATGTGAATTGTATGTGAAACTCTTTACTTGTATGGTTATTCTAAAGTTGTCCCTAGTCGGAGTTCATGTGAGGACACACATGAATATTAGACTAGCACATGTATTAGTTGATGACTATGTTTCACAAGTCATGGACATGGAGATGTTGAACTAATAATGTGGACACATGTGGAGACATGTGTTAGGACTGACCCAACACGAGAAGTAGTTCTCTCTTTAAACAACATACACGCTTTGTCCTTAGACCTGAGATTGTCGCATGTATTCTAGATGTGGATCGACCTACTTAGGGGCTATCAAACGCTACGCCGTGACAGGGTAGTTATAAAGGTAGCTTTCGGGTTTGTCAAGAAGCATGCTATGAGACATGGTCAATCAAGAAGGGATTTGCCCCTCTCTGATTGAGAGTGATATCTCTGGGCCCCTCGAGTGATCGGATCTGAAAATGCATGGCCATGCTACGTACGGTTAAGAGTTAACCTACAAAGGGATTCCGAATCACAGGATCGAGAAAGAGCGGTCGGCTTGAAGCTAGACCAAATATCGTGAGGCAAAGGGAATAGCATGTATATTATATTGTGATGGTTCGTCTGATATGATCTTCGTGTGCGTATAGGAGTTGGCACGTCTTGCTAGAGGCCGCTACCGACTATTGGGCTGAGTAGGAGTACTCGGGCCATGTCTATACGTATTCGAACCCAAAGGGTCACACACTTAAGGGGTTGGAAGCCCAATTCGGATTTGATCCGAGTTGGATTAGGTTTAGGAGTACTAATGGGCCTCGGATCCAGAGGCCCATCAGGAACCCCTATAAATAGAGGGGTGGGGGCGCCCTAGGGTTTCACACCTTTTGCGAAACACTTCTGCCGCGCCTCCCACGCCCTCGCCTGTTGCAACTCGCGGATCTAGCAATCCGGCTTGCGACGCTTCCTCCCTGCACGTGTGGATACCTTGGAGGTGTTGCGCCTGCAGCACTTGGACGAGCCATCGACGAGCCGCCGACGAGCCACGACGAGCCGACGACGAGCCGCGGCACCGAAGGCGATCTTGCTGTGCACGTGGACGAGCTGCTGAGGAGCTGCTGGACGTGATCGACTACGTACGACTACGTTGATCGACTATGTACGACTACGTGATCGTCTTCACTGCACCGACGCATATCTACATCTTCCGCACCAGTAGTGCGTCGAGTGGTAATCCCGTGATCCTTATACGGCAGTTCTTCCTGGTTATACGCGGTAGAAATTTTGATTTGCGCTAGCGTAGCCTACCTCGTATCCCCACAGTGGTATCAGAGCCGTAGCTGCTTAGTTTTGGATTCGGGATGTGTGCATATGGAGATATGCGAGTTCTCTGTTTGATCTATGTCCTGATTTCGTGCCCTTGCTGCAATGGTAGTGTAACGACATACTCCTACCGGTCGGTTTCCGCCATCGGAGTTAAGTGATACACGTAAACCCAGTTGCAGTGAGGGAAGATCAATATGATTGGTCGAATCGAGATCCAGGGTCATACGCCAGGCGCATTAGATGTGCTATAGTAGATGGGATCTACTGCCGGGGTCGGGATTTTGCCGTATGCGCATGCTTCGGTAAATCAGCCGTAACTTTTCGGTACGATCTCGGATCGGGGCGATTTCTATACGAAAATTGATCTACAGAAAAAGTTACACATGAAATTCAACGGCCTTGCCGTTTTCGGCGAAATTAGATTTCCCAAATTCGGCTTGGAAGATGGAGTTTCGGGCCTCCGAAGTTTGGAATGTTAGGACGCCTAACTCTGTTTTGCAGGATGTATGTATCTTGTGATCAGTATGGCCCATTGTGTATGTGATGCATGTGTGTAACTCATTCGTGACCTGCGTGTCACGCGTACGGCAACACGGCAGGAGCCATATGTGTTGTCACTTTATTGTATTTAATGGTCTGCGTACCAATCTGTGATGATCCAAGCAACTATGTAATCTTCATTACTAGATTCTTTACTAGCTATTAGGTGTAATAGCATGCTCTAGTTCTTGGAGGACTCATCACCAGGAGGATGGCGCACATGGAACATGGAGATGGAGATCACCATGGTGAACAGCTTCTATGGAGATGGAGATCACCATATGAAAACGGGCCATACTGTGTCACAACTGTGTGAATGCTATTCTGATTTATGTTTTACTTTCTGCATGATGTGATGTTAGAAGTAGAACGATCCCTCGCAAAGTTTAAGTTAGTATGCCCTCCCAACTAAAACTTGCACCGTCCCATGTCTTGTACAATTAGTGGTGGGTCTATGAAATTAGGGTGCCACTAGTTTTCCTTGACTAGACGGGTTTGTGTCGGACACTTACACGCATAAGGGTTGGTTAGCTTAACGAGGTCATCTTAACGGTTAAGGACCTTGGGGCATAAAGGTTGGGCGCCGAGACATAGAGATGTCACCCAACAACAGGAGTCATATGTGATATGATTAGCAAAAGTTGCTTACCGATCTACCTC
>NC_028451.1:13008785-13010015 GCF_000263155.2 Setaria italica
TGTCAATGTGTCTAAGGCCTTTGTTGAGAGCAAGCTAGCAGAAGGCGCAGCAGTAGGACCACACGTAATCAAGATGGTTGGTTACACTCAACGGTTGGAGAAGCTAGGCTTCCCACTGGGCCAAGAGTTGGCCACTGATTTCATTCTTTCATCTCTTCCGGCTAGCTATGGGAACTTCATCTCGAACTACCATATGCATGGGACGGAGAAGGGTCTGAATGAGCTGTGTGGTATGCTCAAGACAGCAGAGGCTGACATTAAGAAAAGCGCTAGTACCAGCCATGTGATGGCGATACAGAACAAGCCCAGCTTTAAGAAGAAGGGCAATTCTTGGAAGAAGAAGGGCAAGGCTGGAACGTCCAAGCCAAACCCACCGCCCAAGGCTAAAGCTGGACCTGGACCTGCTCCAGATAAAGAGTGCTTTTACTGTCATGAACTTGGTCACTGGAAGAGAAACTGCAAGCAGTACCTAGCTTCGTTGAAGAACGGCGGAAGTAAGAGTACTTCTACCTTAGGTACGCTTGTTGTTTATGTTATAGACAACATATTTCTCGCTGATACAGTTATTAATTCTTGGGTATTTGATACCGGATCGGTTGCTCATATTTGCAATTCGATGCAGGGAATGATAAGAAGTAGAAGCGTGGAAAGAGGAGAAGTTGATTTCCGCGTGGGCAATAATGCAAGAGTTGCTGCTTTGACCGTCGGGACGATGTAACTCCACCTCCCGTCAGGATTTATTATGGAGTTGAATAATTGTTATTTTGTTCCTAGTTTAAGTCGAAACATTTTATCTCCTTCATGTTTGATGAAGGATGGTTATTCATTTGCGAGTGAAAACAATGGTTGTGTGATCTCTAAGAATAATATGTTTATGGCTTTTGCACCCATTGTGAATGGATTGTTTGTTTTAAATCTTGATGGTTCACCTGTCTGTAATGTAAGTGCTAAAAGGCCTCGGCCTAATGATTTGAGTCCTACCTACTTGTGGCGTTGTCGTTTGGGTCATATAAGTGATAAGCGCATGAAGAAGCTCCATTTTGATGGACTTCTAACTTCGTTTGATTTTGAATCATACGAGACATGTGAGGCTTGCTTGCTAGGCAAGATGACCAAGACGCCTTTCACAGGATTTCCTGAGAGAGCAGTAGACTTGTTGGAACTCGTACATAGTGATGTATGCGGACCAATGAGCACGACGGCTAGAGGAGGATTCCAATACTTCATAAC